>NC_143015.1:67940002-68125002 GCF_055824585.1 Amblyomma mixtum | reverse complement strand
GCGAGGCGCTCGAAGGGGCAAGGGTATATGCTACTTAAGGCAGTCAGTGGCTGCCGGTCCGGACCACGACAGTGAAATAACAGAGCAATAAGGATGGAACGGACCGTATTACGTACGTGCTCTCAAACAATTAATAAAATTTTATTACTAACTCTAATCATAAATATACTTAGGTGCATTGTAATGTACTCACCTAAGAGGAGAAACATGGAGGCTGACAAAAGGGGTTGAAATTAAATTGAAGACGACGCAGAACGGCATGGAAAGGCAAATGATTGGAGCAATGTTAAGAGACAGGAAGACAACAGGGTGGGTCATGGAACAAACCTGCAATTAATGACATCCTAGCCGAAATTAAGAACTAATAGGCTTGGGTAGGGCATGTAACGGGAAGGCATGATCATCGATTGTGGTTGAGGGTAACTGAATGGATTTGAAGATAACGAAAGGTTACCGGGGGTACTAGAAAGTTAGGTGGGTGGTTGAGACTAAGGAGCTTGCGGGGATAAAGTGGTGCAGGCAGGTACACTACAGGGTTGATTGGGAGGACATGAGAGAAGTCTTTGTCTTGAATTGGACGCTGCCACTCTGCTGCTGTAGTTGCAGACGCAGATGATCATGTGCACTGCCCTCGACAAACTTCGCAGTAATCTCACATGTTCGTAAACTGGGAAGAACTGTGTAGTTCCTTAGGTGACGTGGCCTATCCATGATCAAGTGTAGCAGTTGGTGAGATGAGAAGACGGAGGAAATCTGAGTGTCATGAATCCTCATGCGAACTACACTAAGAGTAGTGTTGGTCAACTCGAGAAAGTTGGACGGGCACGCTGACGGTTGGGTGTACTTCATCAGTGCTCACCCTTGAGCATAACGCCGAAAAACGGTGAGCGTGCAAACCTCGAGCTCAAAATTAAAGTTATAAGATGTAAGTCGTTCGGTGTTACAATGAATCAAAACTCTTCTCTGTCCCTACGGTAAGGGTGTGGGCTGGATGGTGATGCATGACCAAGTATCATGACCAAGTATCATGGTGATGCATGACCATGACCAAGTATACATGACCAAGCACTCGTGCGCGAACTTCGTCAACTTGTTCGTGTATCGTTCTTTCTGTATTGCACAGGAATTCTATGTCTTTTGGTTCGCTTCACCACACGTGCGTGGCACTTCGCACCTTCCGCCTCGTCTTAGGATCGTCTTAATCATGTTGTTTCAAACACGTCCGTCCTGCCGCGCGTAGTGAACGCTGCACAGAACTCGATAACGCAAGGTAAGACAGTTTAAAATTGTTGTGAATGCTTGAGACATACGTACGGCTGCATATACGTTTGGGAATTGGCTTCCCTTCAGGCGGTCCTTGGCACAGCTTCGCAAGACCTCTGCGACTGGGAAGAGACGTGCACAAACTTGCATTCAAACAGAATTCAGCTGCAAAGAGTACAAAATGGCTGGGTGGCCCAAAAGAAAAGGCCAATTAAAGGGCATTAGTGCGTACACTCATGAAGTGCAATTCGTTGCAGTCAGTGTGAATAAAAGGCTGGCTATTGGTTCGTTCATGTCCCGTAAGGGCTGTTGCTTTCAACCAGTACACGATGTATTGATAAGACGAATCGCAGTACTGGGGTACGCGGAAATATGCTGGGAACACCAAGCACCAAGTTTCTATACTAGGTAAGGAAACAAATAAACGTCTCAGGCGATCAGCGGTCGATCTTTTCAATGCGTTAACATTTCCGTTTCCTGCTGACTCTGTTTGTCGGATCTCTAACTTCGGGGTATGACGTCATAGCTTGAATGCGTTAATGCCTACATATGCACAACTGGTTATTCTCTAATTTTACGAGCATAGATCACTGGGACTCATTATCCCACTCCTGCCGTAGTGGTGCAGCGGCTAAGCGATGTACCACTGCTGCAGCAGGCGGCTATTCGCACACAGCCACCGGTAGAGCTTGCCATACCCGAGTTTCCCTTCCCGTGCAACCTCTCGGGACCGATTATTAGTTTACCTCCCAGCTACCCTAGCGGGTAGGTTGTGATGATGTCGCAAGAGTTGCACCGAGTCACCCGTCAAACGTGATTGCCCACCGTGCATGTGGCACTAAATTAATGACTTGTCCGGACAGGCTGACCGGGAGAACAACCTTGGAATAAATTTCGTCATATCCGAGGTGGTCACGTGTGTCGGCGGTCGCTATTTTTCCTTACACAAATCCTTCTGACGCTAACCCACAAATAAAACCTCTTAACGCCATAAAATAGCATGTAGTTGTCTGAGCTTAGTTCGTTCGTCCCCGGGCACCACGGCTTTTTACTGCCTCAGGACTCATGAGGCATTTATATATTCTTAGCATTTGTATAAACTGATTTCACAAAACATTGTTTCCTGCGTAGTTCGGGTCATATATGCATTATCTTGAAAACGCAAGGCCTCGTGTGGTAACGGTGATATTGTTTCTTCCGAAGGTTGTTGTCAGTGCCTGATAACTGTGAAAAATCGTTATTCAGGCTGTAAGCTGAATGTGGGGCGCAAAAGGATTTTAGGGATTCGAGTTGAAGTCTTTAGACTGGTTCTCAAGATGATATTTTGGTCCCTACTCTGCGTATCTGGAGTCGTCTTCTTCAGGAGCCTCTTTTTAACGTTACAGCTATTGATAGTTTAAGGCGCTGACATCCAGGCAGACTACCTTCAACGAAACATCCCCGCTACCTTCAGAAAGTACCCCCTAAACTCCTATGTCTCCTCCACTTCTCACGGCTGCGTCCCACATGAAAGCACTGTGCCCCAAAATACTACTATTTTCATTTCCTTTTATTTCCTGCTTCTGCTTTAGAGCAGCTCAATAATGTCCTCACTACTCAGCATGCTCCTGTCGCAAGCGTTTACTGCCAAATACTGCAAACTGATACCGAAATATATTACAAGGAGAGGCTTTAAGTTAAAGGGAGCACACGAACATAAACCAGAAAAACTTTGAAATTGCGTTGTGTTGACTATTAAAGATGGCAGGCCACATGTTTTTTTAGACCATGTATTCTTGTTAAAGGAATCCGGCAGTGGACAATCGCTCTGAGTGCTCCAAGAAGCAGAAAATCCGCAGCGGTGCTTGAAAATCCAAACCGCTCAGTGGTTATGGTGCTCAGCTGCTGACCCGAAAGACGCGGGTTCGATCCCGGCCGCGGCGGTTGAATTTATTTGGAGGAGAAATTCTAGAGGCCCGTGTACTGTGCGATGTCAGTGCAGGTTAAAGAACCCCAGGTGGTCAAAGTTTCCGGAGCCCTCCACTACGGCGTCTCTCATAGCCTGAGTCGCTTTGGGACGTTAAACCCCATAAACCAAACAAAACCAAAGCGATCATCGGAGCGCCCTTTGCTGCATACGATAAGGTGTAGCGAGGCGCGGTGATCCTACTCGAAGCTAGTACACTTTAAACACGAATATGCCTACGTGGGAGCAAAAAAGGTAGTAAAGTGTCCTCTAGCACACTCCTTCTTATAAAAGCTTATTCCCTTTTTACTTCTTCCCGTTTAGTGTGTAGCTCCGAGTTTCGGTATGCGAAGTATGAAAATGTGTTTTGAATCATAGGATGGAATCCGTGAATAAAGAGAATACCAAGACGTTTGATGCTTTAAGTGTCAAGCTCGCGGATCCTTCCTTCACGAACTAGACACTCTATAAGATGGAATGAGAGGGGGAAAACTAGTTTTCCAAAAAATCCGATCTTTGCTTTAGCTTCATCACAGAGCCTGATGCTATCTCACTGACATGGGTCAGCTCAAGTCACTGTAACAGCGAGCATGACATTTCTGGAATAGGATGCTATTAAAAAGTTGTCACAGAATGAACTTCTATGCGGCATCGAGGTGTTTAATAAACCCTAAATATTGGTTTATCCTGATGCCAGGAATGAATTCTATGTGAGCTATCGCAGTTAGGGATATTCCTCGATTGGCGATATGAAGTTCACGCGATATAACGCGCATAGAAATTGAACGTTAGTTTTTTCTTGATATTAGAAAAACTCACATCCTGCTCTCATAAAATTTCAAGTGCTGATCATTCACAACACTGGACTCACAACACTGAACTGTACGTGTATGATACGTGGCTTTGAAGCAGCAAGATGTGAATTATTTTTTGTGTGAAACTTGAGCGAAAGATGTTAGCAGTAACAAACTAAAAATGTGCACATAAGAGAATTAGAAATTTTAGGTGGCACTTAAAGGGCCTCGAAAGGGGCTCTTAATAATGGTGTGATATTGCTGGCATGTTAAAGGACTCCGCTTCACGACTGTCCTCCAAGAAAATTTTTACAGTGCGTTTTTTAGAAGATGAGTTATCAGGAGGCAAATACTGAATTTCGAAGTCTACGCGCGCTTCCCTCTCCTCTAACCACTTTTTGCACGCTCAAAGGTCGGCGCTGCCCCGCCGGACCCGCCGCCGACACGCGCGTGAATAACCCAGGAGCCAGAGCTTGCTGACACGCTGGAGAGGCGCTGCTGACGCCCCGGCAACGGCAGCTCAGTGACGCCTGAAGAAATCTAGCTAAGAGGCAATTCCAAACATAATTACGCTCTAGAGAGCGACGGAGCAGGGCTCAAGAATATAAAAGTTGCCCGAAAGAACTTACCCTGAGTTTCGCGCGATTGTCCGCTGCGTCTAAAGCCTGATATTGAGGTCAGATTTTCATGACGAGAGAACGTAGCGGTGGAGTGAGTTTCTGTACACTCTTGGGAAGGTTCTCGGAGCCCCTTTAACACTACTTACGTGCTCTGAAGGCGAAAGCATTTGTCTCATCATAGGTTTTGTAATTTTTCGAGCAGTAGTCATACAAGTGCCGTTTAGGTTTAGTTACAGGTATTTGTTAAGTAGTTAGTAGTAGCTAGTGACAGCACTAAGTTATCAAAAGCCTCTAATGTAAAAACCTTTAGGTTAAAGGCTTTAGCTTTAGAGCCTTTATGATGAAGGTCTTTAGGTGAAGGGCCTTTCGGGAAAAGGCATGGAAGTCTAAGGCGTTTACCCGGAATGTCTTCACCCTAAAAGCCTTTGACCTAACGACCCAAAGACATTTAGTCTGAGAACATTTAGTGCAAAAGGCCTTTGAACTAAAGGGTTTCATCCTAAAGGCCTTTGACTTAAACGCCTTCAACCTAAGGGCCTTGGGCGTCAGGGCCATGGGATGTTTAGGTACACATTGGTCCTCTGCTGACTCTCTCATGGTTGCTGCAGCATCTGTGCTGATCACGTTATGTGGTCTTCGGTGCGGCGTTTAGGTGGGCAACGCCGACCTTTCTGGTCGATGAGCCACTTAATGCTTTCGCATTAATAAGTAAAGCTAACGGGTGAGTGAGGGCTTGAGCAACTGCATGAGCAGTGTGATCGAAATGAAGGAATTCCTCCAGAACACGAGACAAAATTACGTTCGGACATGTACAAAATGAAAAACAACTGTCCCATCCCGTTCCATGTAGTGCAACGGGAATCAGAGGAAGCAGTCTTTAGAGAGTAGAGGAGGGCGGGGGGGGGGGGGGGGGCGGCTTCAAAAGAATACAAATAAAGTAACTTTGTACTTCCCGCGCCGCCCTTCCCACAGCCAGACTGTGAAAAGTAGAACAACCCTTCACTGTTACCTGTGTCTATGAAAACATCCGCCTCCCAGAGGGAAGCGTGCCTCATTCGCCTTTAATTCCGCTATATGGTGCCCTCAGGCGGGAGACGAGAGCATCTTCACTCTCTCTATACTAAGGCTGAGGGTGCCTGTGACGCGGCGCAGTGCGGTAGGAATCCCTGTGATCAGCCTGAGACGGGAAATGGAAAAAATAGTATAAGAAAGAAAGGTTTGGGAGAGGACCAGAAAAGAGCTGATTAAGCGAGTTTTGGCTGAAGTGGCAAGCTTGTAAAAATACAAGTGATGCTAGGTAAACGCGAAGGCCATCTCCAAGAGTTCGCTCCTCAACGACTGCTTGCTATCTACTCGCCGTTCGATCTCGCCGTTCGATCTGCGCGCCGTTCGATGACGTTCTACGTCACATCAGCGGTAACTCAGGACGTGCTACGTCCGCCGCTTAAGAACGTGGGTGGTGCTGGTGAACACTCCCAAGGTTAGGCTATTTGTAAACATAAAATACCCCTGAAAGCAGAAGGTTTCACAGCCGTCGCCGTAGATCAGCGGTAGAGCACCGGACGCGCAATTTGGAGGTCGTGGGTTCGGATCCCACCGGCGGCATGTGGTTGTTTTCTTCTGCTTTTCTAATAAATTAGCTTTAAGCGATAACAAATTCAGTAATATAAATTGATCAACACCACAAAAAAATAAATTAATTAAAAATCCCCTGTGCCCCTTGGTTTCTGTGGCTGTTGGCTTCTCTGCTATCTAAGCAGTTAGATAAGAAAAAGACTGGTCAAAATATCTACAGTGTTTCGTAGACTGCCACTCCAACCGCGCTGTCTAGAACGACAAAAACGGCTCTCCCCTGAACTGCTGTCCCACATGCAAATTATAGTATGAAAACAGCTAGTGAAACTAAAAATAATATAACGTTCCAGTGAAAGACATGGCCCTGTGTCTGCGCCAGTGCTCTTTCGTCGTACTTACACCAGGGACACTCGTACCCCGACTCATACCTGAGCGGGATATCTATGGGGTGCTTTGTCTTATGATATTTTTGGCGGGGAGGGTCTCGGGCGTGGTCCATACGCGCAGTAGCCGCTGCAATAAGCAGAGCTGAATATGGCAGCAGCGTCAGGATCCGTGCGCCCACCAGGCCTGCAATGGATGACGAAAGAGAACAAGAGGAAAATAGGTATTCATGTGTAGTACTCAAGTACACCGCTCTTTTGGCGCTTAGCGTGAGAACACCCACTGATGTGATTTATCTCCGTCAGCATCGATCTCTGAAGCCTCCGAGGATGCCGGCACAGAAAGGAAAAACTTCCCACGCTTATTGTTGGGTGGAATTCGAACCCGCTGAGGTAGGAACAGATCACCTTCGCTTGGCGCTCCCTCAGACCACAGGGCCATCATCATCATCACCATCATTATCCTGTTACACCAACTGCAGGGCAAAGGCCTCTCCCTCGTATCTGCAATTATCCCTGTCCTTTGCCAGTTGCGGCCACCCTATCTCCGTAAACGTCTTAATCTCAGCACAGCGTGATCGCCGCAGCCTTCTTCCCTGAGTATCAAAAAGCAAGCCTCTTGAATTATGCTCACAATGGAAACACTAGTTCGCGCACCTGCGCTCAGAGGGCGCAACAAAGGCGCGGCGCACGTGGTAGTTTGCGTTATCGTGGAAAGAGGCAGCCACGAGTCAGTACCCTGAAGGAATCGGTGCGAGCATGTTAACGCATCCCTCTGCCTATCAATCCCAATGATCACCCACAGTCTTTTCTGCACATGTCAGCCTCCTCGGGTTTATCAAGAGGGCTCGTGGTAGTTTTCGCTAGATACTTTGCTTCATCCTCTCTATTGGACGCTTTGCTGTGTGCCACCGGTCCTGGTGGTGCAATTGGGCATCTCTCTACCCTAAGTAAGGTGGGTGATCTTTAGCGTCTCGAAGAAGAAACAAGCGTCGACGCTGGCTCAGCAATCCAAAAGGCCATGGGCCAGAAGGTGATGCCTTTAGCTCGTTGTTGGTGTAGAGGCTGTTAGTTTTATACAATTAGAGAAATTTAGAGGAAGCTATCATTAATTGGAGTAGGCTACCAACTCTGTGACTTGAAATTTGACTCGTACTTTTGTTCACACTTTATGGGTCTTTCCGTACCTTATGCGAATATATGTGGACACTAATGTCCCGCTCTCACTGGCACTGCAGTGAGGTACGTGTCCGCGTTTATTCTTCATTCCTTTGAGCATAAGACCTCAAGTGACACGGAAAACTGGAAATAGCAAGCTCGAAAACCTTTCGAGATTGCACTACTATACAGTTCGACGCATTATGGTGAATGTAAGGCGGAATGGAGCAACATGATATGGAATGAAGAATCAATATGTAAAGCTATAACATAAAAAATAAGGGGTCAAAGCCAATTACCGCTCTTTTAAAATGGCGAAAATCTGAATTGCAGAGAGTGTGATGTAGTGTGCATATCAAAGAGTGACGTCACAAAATGTCAACACTCAGAGCCATTCTGAGCATACTCGGAGCCGGACGGAACTACTGAGCCACTCGGAGGAGCCTTGTGGAGCTGCTCGAAATAACTCGGAACCAATCAGTGTTCGCACCGCGGGTTCTTTCCAGTCTTCCTGTGATCTTCGTGAGTTGATGCGTGGCATTTAACTAAAGCTAACTGACGATCATAAAACTTTTATTTCGGTAAAGAAAGGAAAGGTAGGAAGAGAGGTTGCTGAAGAGTTCAGGCTGGCATCACTACTCTAGGATGCCACAAACTTCCACCGACTGCCGTGCTAGCCGGACAAGTTGGTGCTATGTGTTCAGCTCTCCTCGAGTCAGGGCCTCCTCCAACTGCTCGTATGACGGACTGCTAACTGCAAAGTCTTTATGTTCCTTCGTACAGGTACAGGTTGGAATAAGTGTTTGCTTCAGCCTGCACTCAACTGCGTCTGAAGAGTCTAGTTCTTCATGTGGTGGTGTGGAGACCGTCGTTCTCAATGTGATCTGTTCGGTGTTGCCCCCCTACCATGTAGTGATAGGAGGGAGGTAAGGGTATGGAACCGCTCCGTTAATAAGTTCTAAATTATATCGTTTAGTTCCTCATTTCCCGTCAGGCCTCAGTGATTTAAGGTCCATAATATCCCGCGGTGTTGGCGAATATTGCGTAGTATGCTCAGTGTTCTGTTGGGGAGCTTGCCCGCTGTGAAGTGTAGGCCAGCCTTTACCTACGTAGTCATCAACGCCTACAATACACGAGACCGTTTCTCGGTGTTGGCATCGAACCACACCCTTCAAGTGATCCTATAAGCCTCCGTATAAACGGAAGGACCCTCAATAACCCAATATTTGGGGTTGTCCTGGCGACAAAGATCCAAGATCAAGCAGTAGCCTAAGCAAGCAAAGTGATTCACTCCTGAAAAAGCGAGCTGCGTGTTGGAAACATTGCTCAGAAATGAATGTCCTCGGCAAACACTTACCCGCCCCCCCCCCCCCCCCCCGAAAAAGAAAGCAAAACATTGGAGGGACACTAAGCTCCGCCTCAAGTGTATTTATGTGGGTTTATGCCCATATATGCGTACAGCCGTCATTCTCTACATGACCTTAATAGATCCCTGGCAGTCCTCATACCGCTACTGGAGCAGTGGCGCAGTGGTTAAGCGATACGCCGCTGTGCTGCGATGGAAGGTGCTGCCACCGTTGAGGCTTTTGCGACCCAGGCTGCTATTTCCGAGCAACCGCTCGCCACTGATAATTAACTGCCACCTGCTGCGCTGCGTTGTTTCCTCGCAATCCGGCGGGCAGGTTATGATGAAGCCACAAGTTTACGTGGCTACGTGATCCAATTGCTTCTTAGGTTGCTCCTCAGATGATTTTTTGTGGAATTTTCTCGCAGATGGTCAACGACATCAATCACGCCGACTGCGGAGTTTCGGCGACGATAGCTGCTTAACGTCATCGCGTTGAAAGTCTTCTGAGCAAGCGCCCTCTAGAAAACAAGTGGCTGAGCGAAAAACTACACTGAAAATAAATTTTTCGGAGACCCACCTCATAAAATATTGCCCTGTTCACGAGACTTGTTCTCGACTTTGAAGATAGACGTAAACATGATATATTTTGCCGTACCAGATCACACCTATAGGCCATACAGTGCATGTTATGACATAGAAAAGCACACCAGAAAAGGCTTCCTGAAATGACTTCGTTCATATGCCAAACGATCAAGAGACGGCCTTCGCTCACACTACTGGCCTTCGCTCACACTATTCCACCGCCATTAATTCTTTTGAACGGCACGCATTCGTTCCTTTTATGCCCACTTCCATGCCGACGCATGAAATCACTCTGGCAAGAAGTGTCACATGATAGTCAGTCTTGTGTCACCTATCAAGTGTGGATGAGACTGCACGAACACACTCCAGAAGGTAAGTGGGAGGCGTTCGCTACAAAGTAACCATGTTTCTAGCTCTTTTTACCCCCCCTGTAAGTACCGAAAACATCACCATCATCATTATCAGTCTGGCTTGCAGGGCAAATGCCTCTGGTATATCTCACCAATTAGCCCTGTCCTGTGGCAGCTGCGGCCGTCCTATCTCCGCCAACTTCTTAACCTGACCCGCCAACTTATCCTTCTGACACCCCCTGCTACGTTTGCTTCTCTTGGAGTCCACTCTGTTACTCTTAGGGACCATCGGTTACCGTGTCTTCGCTTTGTATGCCCTGGCCAAGAACATGGACTACGATGTCCTTAACTCGCGTTTGTTCCTTGACCCACTCTACCCTCTTCCTGTCGTTTAACTTTACAACTGTCATCTTTATTTCCACAGCTCTTTGCGTGGTCGTCAATTTCAGTTCAACCCTTTTCATTACCCTCCACGTTATCCTCCACCGGCAATATGTAATGTATCAAAAGACCTCGCGAAGCTTCCTGGTTCTGGCGTTAGTTTTCCCCTGGCACCAAAGTAAGGGAAAGCTCGTATCCATTAGGAAACCGGTCTGTACATGGCGGCCCAGGCGACCGAAACTCCACCTCCTGCATTCCAGGCGGATGCTTTAAGGTCGGAACACTTGGAGCGTTTTCACGGCTGCAAGTCGGCGATTTTCGCCCGACGGCGCGCACTCGACGCCCGGCGTCGAGAAAAACGCCCGCCGCCGCCGATCTGGTTCCGGCAGATATTGACGCGCGGCGTCCGGTGAGGCCGGAAGCAGCAGCTGAAGTGAGCCATCAGCAGCGCAGAAAGCCCATTCTTCCGGTTTGGCTGCCTCTGCCTGCCGTCACCAGCATGGCCGCCATGGCTGACGAGCCACGCTGTGATTTTGGCACGGGAATATCGTGAAAATGAACGCCACATCACACATGAAACGTCGTTTTTTTGGAGAACACGGCGGAATCTTGGATCTAAATGCCTGCATTTCGTTCCGGAAGCAAATGTGTTGAAAAAAAAAATGCAGCCCGTGGTGCCTGCAACGCCAGGGATTCGAGCGCGCAAATTCTTATAGATACGTGTGCAATCGTGCTAAAATTCGTACAACGGTGTCGAAGTAAACACTTTCGCGATTTTTTTATTTCATACAGCAGATCATCTTAGAGATCCAAGCAGAACAAATACATTTTAGATAACACAGATACACGGAAAACAAGTAAAATAAAAAGAAAAACTAAAGATAGAAAGGCATGCAGGATGACTATGCGCTTACATTTTATCGTGTCAGAGAATTCCACTCACTGATGGCACGCGAGAAAAAGAAAAATTTAAAAGTGTGAGTTCTAGCAAAGTACGGGGTAAGTGAACCGGGATGATGGTGATGTGTGATGCGTGTAGCTAAAAACGATAAATATAGTGTAGGGTCAAGCGCCAGTTTGTTATTTATGAGCAAGGAAAGAAATTCTGGTCGAATATTTTTTCTTCTCAAGAGGTTGGATACGGTTAGATTTCATTAGGTCAGACGGAGAATCAAAAGGTGAAAATTTAGAATAAATAAATCTTATGGCTTTTCTTTGGATTCTTTCAATTTTCTTAATATCGATATTAGTATAAGAATCCCACACCACGCATGAATATTCGAGCTTAGGCCTGATTAGTGAGTTAAACGTGAGAAGTTTAACCTGAGGGGGGGGGGGGGGGGGGGGGGGGGGGGGCTTTGGAAAGTTTATTTCTTAAAAAAACATAGCTTTCGAAAGGCGGACGTACAGATATTTTCCACATGTGAACTCCAGGACAGATTGTTAGTTAATGTTACACCCGGGTATTTAAAACTGGAAACTTCCTGTAGTGGTGTTTGTCCAAGATGATACCTGTGCTCAAAAATATATTTTTTTACGTGTAACGTGAAGGAAGTTTGTTTTTTCGTTGTTTAAAGCTATGTCCCATTTCTGGAAGGAAGAGTCGGCGTCGTTGCTCTCACTGACCTAATTTCTCAGTGGTATTTGCCACTTGTTGATCACAATTGCTTACGTGTCGAGTATACGCGGCGGCGCGCCGCCGCTCCTTCGCTCCGTGTATCTCCAGCCGGGCGTCGCGCCTCCACGAAGTTTTCTGCCGGGCGAATATTCTGCCGTGCGAAACTCTCACTCTGAAAACAGCCTCAATACGATCTCATAGCCCCATTGCTATTGCGTGGTAGTACTTCGGTCAGGATCGACCAATAGAAGAGGGGCTTTGAAGCTGTTTTGGGCCTGTTTTTGGATTGAGAGAGTTGCGCTATCCAAACCAGGTGCGTGAAAAAAAGAACTCTGAAGTACAGGCATCGGACTTCATGCAATGAAGATTCGCATCCTTCAATGGCTTTGTCGGGATGGCTTGAGCGATACTCTTCATGGATAGCAATTTTGTTTTTCGATCACCCCTGTCAAGTAAATCAACTTTGTTGAATCAACCATCGAATTTAACTTACTTCTTTCAGCAATACTGTTCACACTCTATAAAATTACACATATAAGGGAAGAAAAAAAAAATGTCGTGCGTCCGCACATGTTGTCATAGGTTTTGCAAGGAGAACAAAACAGTAAGCATTAAGTGTGGCACCTCTGCGGCACCTCTTGCGCCGCCTATATAATAACTGGGAGAGTAAATACCTAGGGGTACGCAAAGGAGGACTGCAAATCCCTCAAAGAAAAAGGTAGATATGTCACCAAGAGTCACTAAGAAAGTATAGACATCACCTTTCATCGTGACGTAGCCCTCAGTGCCTTGCGGAATCTAATACGACTGAGTACAAATGGCGGTAATTTAACATAAAATCTGCTAATTCCAAAAGAGAGGATGGAAATAAATGTGTTTTTCAGCAAGATTGCTCGTTAAAATCAGCCAGGCCAATTTCAGAGGCACAGAACAGCTAAGAAACATGTGGCGTGGAATGAATTAATAGAGCTTGGCACGTTCTATGGAATACGAAATATAGTCGTTTATATGCTGGCCCGATCTGCTTCAACAACAAAAGAAGATGAAAGCTTTCAGAATGGTGTACCTCGCTCGAGCACTACAGCTATTCTGCAGAAACGTGTGTTAGAAAGCTTTTGTGGAATGCTGGTTTTAGTCACACTGAAAAAAAAATAAAGAGCGCAGAAGCCAAATGAAATATGCCTTATTTTAATTTTGCTTGTTAGTACCATGGAAAGCTTTAGAAGCATTGCTCGTTTCGGGCGCGAATATTCTTCGAGTTTTCTAAGGTCTTCTCGCCTAACTACTTTGAGAACTAGCCCGCCACATCAACATCGCGGATCTGAAATATTTCGCGGTTGTTCCTTAGTCCAGCCGATCCATGACATAATTGACCAACAACAGCTCGATTAGGAACATCATATCGAGATGACGCCCATTTCCCAGCTCCTCAGTGAACTGCGGTTAAAGGCCGCCTCCAATTATCATCTTTCGCTTCGGAGCACACTGCGCATGAACTATAGCAAGCGGCTCCGCTTTGAGCTTTCTTGACGCAGCCTCATGGCACAATTTATTCCCGTCCTGCATTAGAACGTCCTTCCTGCCCCGGCCCGTGGAAAAACTAGCTCATAACCGAGCTGAGGAGACTAACGTACTTGTATCCTTAAGTCATTTTATTCAGAGAGCTTGTTTCTTTTACTTGCAATGGTCGGATGCCACTCAGAAACATTGCGGCAAATGCTTGGCAAGAAGGTGGGTAGCTATTGCCCCGACAGCTTGTCATTATGTCGTGATTAATCATCTGGCAACTTGAAGCGTGACAACGCAAGGTGGCGACAACGCAAGGAGGCGCAAGAATATTTTGCTACAAAAGAAACAAGAACGCGCAGACGGTGCCCATCAAAAGGCCTATAAATCCAGCAACCCTGTACAAATGTTGCCCAATAGGATAGGCCAAAGTTGGGGGATTTACTTTGGGCTTATGTTTGCCGGCCATCGGCTTCCGACGTCGGCCCGATATTCATCCCATCCTTAGCTCAATGAAGTGTGCAGTGTTGCCCATGATAAAGTACTAAAATTATCAGCGCAATTTTCCATTTGAATCCGTCGCATTCATGAGCAACTGTACGAATCCAGCAGTAAGTATGTGACCGGCTTGCTCGCTCTCACACTAAGGCGTTTTCCACTTCCTGTTACCTTTACGAGAGTGAGAGTAAAAGGATAATCTGATTTGCAGCGTGCAGGTGGGCCTCTTCTCTCTTGGCTCTTCTCGTTGCATATGTTACATATGCGTCCACGTATACTGTTTTATCCCGGGAGGCATGTGTTTTCTGCAAGCGGTCAGCCGTTGCCTCTCTGCTTGTGGTGGTTAGCCATGTTTTTGGTATTGGTGCCACTCTGAGCGTGCTGCGGTACTCATCGAGGATCGTTTCAGTTCTCAATGTTTCCCGATTTAGTTCGATGTAGCCCAGTTTCTTTGAGAGAACTCTGACCATGGGGCTCTGCGCATTTGGGCGACATGCTGCGCTGCCCGTAGTTCTTCGAACGTGTTCTGCAGTCTCAAAGCTAAGAGCTTTTCAGTTGAGGTGCTATGGGATAGTCGAAGCGTGGTTTTATACGCTTCTCGTAAAATCGCGTCCGCCTGTTGTATTTCACTCTTAATATGGTTGTAGTACGGGAGACAGTATGTCGCCCGGCTGACCACTAGGCTCCTGACCAACTTGAGTGTGTATTCTTCTCACATACCATGACGTCTATGTAAGATGCGCGTAATCATGCCGGCCACTTGGACTGCAGATGCCTTTAACAGCGCAAGGTTTTGGGTACACCGTTGATTTTACTGTATCCACATCCCTAGGACTCGTACGAGTGTCTTCTCTGATATAGAACTCCAGAAGGTGGGCTCGGTGACTGCACCTCAGCGCAGCCATCTAATCCGCTAATCTTTGCTATGCAGACGATCAACCAGCTGTTCGTCAGCCTACTGTTGCCTACCTTGGCAAGCATTCTTTCGGGTGCGTCGTTTGACTGCGCACCACCATGCTCCAGTGACGAGCCGGGACGCTACCGCTTGCCGCTCGTCAGCTGCCCGCCCCGGATGACTGCTGCTACAACAGAGGAACAGTGGCTGCCGGCGCCAAAGGAATCTTGGACGGCCGCATCATCACGGACATCAACAGCTTCGCCCCATATAAAAGCACCCCCGCCACCGGAGAATTTTATTGCAGGGAGTATCTGTTCTCGCTTCGGCGAGCGCGGCTTCGGTCGCTTCTTTTTTGAGCAGCGTCCGCTCCGGCGGACGCGGTTGTTGCTGCGACGCGCGTCTTTTCTTTCCTTTTTGTCTTTCCTCTGATCTTTCACTCTCCTCTATCTGCACGTGGCAGCGGTGGTGGCTTGGCTCGAGCCAGTAGCAGGCCCGTGCAATTTCCTCTTCATCCTTCTCTCAGTCACAACAACAACAACAACAACCGTTCTGTGGGCTCGGTGACTGCACCTCAGCGCAGCCATCTAATCCGCTAATCTTTGCTATGCAGGTTAGTAAATCATATGCCTTATTTGCCAAAAGATCAAGCAATTATGTTCTGGTACAGTTCCCGAGCCCACAGTGCTGTGTTGCCATTGCCGCCGAGTGTGCCACTGTTGTTCATTCTTTGCTATTGTTATCAGGAGATATCGAAACTAACCCTGGTCCTAACGACAACAGTGCAGTACTCGCGGAACTCCAGAAACTAACCGCAGGCCAAACCCAACTAATAGCCGAAGTACAAGGACTGAAATCCCAGCTCACTACTACGGATAAAACCATAACCGATTTAAGCAATCGTATGGCCTATCTGGAAACACACTACCAAGCACTACTTCCCCTCCGAAACGACATTGAAAAGATGCAGGCTGACACAAGCAACATGGCGCGTATAATCCAGGAACTAGAAACCCGCATAGATGACGCTGAAAACAGATCACGCCGTAACAATCTCATCTTCTATGGTATCCCTGACACTACTGATAGCGAAACGTGGGCAGAATCTGAAAAACTAATCATTGATGTTTGCCGTAATAACCTTGAATTAACTGTGGAACCTCACGAAATAGAAAGAGCTCATCGCCTCGGTCGTCACTCACAAGATAAAAATCGTCCCATAATCGTGAAATTCACAAGTAGCAAAACTAAAGAATCCCTCCTATCAAATGGGCGAAATCTGAAAGACACGGTTTATAATGTTGGAGTGGAGTTCTCGCATGCCGTTCGTCACGCGCGAAAACAACTTGTTGCATTTGCTAAAGCCAGGTCTGCCAAATTTTCCTTGCGATTTAAAACACTTCACATCGGCTCGAACCGTTATATTTTTGACACTTCATCTAACACCGTAAAGCAACTCGCGTAGCAATCGTCCCTTCACCCTACACCAATAAAACGCCAGCGCGCGACACCCTCAAATGTTCCCTCAAATGCTCTCTCGTTTTCCGTGATATTCACTAACATCCGCAGCTTCCTCCCAAAGTGTGAACTCATATCCAATGTAATTTCGTCATCCAGGAGCAATATACTCATACTAACTGAAACTTGGTTAAACAGTAACGTGTCCGAGGCTGAAGTTTTAACTGACCCGAATTCAACGTCTACCGAAACGATCGAAAAGACTCACGGGGGGGCGGTGTTCTTGTTGCAATTCACCGAGGCATATCATGCTCTATTGCACACGTCACATCTGATATGGAATCATTATGGCTAATTATTCGCACTCCCCCTGTAACAGTACTTCTTGGCGTTTGTTATAGGCCCCCGCAGTCAAATCCAAACTTCTGTCGACATCTGAATGATACTATAAATCATCTTGTTGTTAAATACCCAAATGCGCGCATTCTCCTTTTCGGGGACTTCAATTATCCGGACATTGATTGGCAGAGTTTAGGAACTTCCTCATTAACATGCAATACAGAGGCCAAGAACTTCATTGATGTCTGTTTAAATTTTTACCTCACACAGTTAGTCTCGGAACCTACTCGCGTCACGCATGCAACCGCAAATACCCTTGACCTAATACTAACTAATAGCCCTGAGTACCTATCATCCATTAGTTATCTTCCTGAAATCAGCGACCATAAAATCTTACATGCTCTATTTTCATTTACCTTAGCTCGGAAGCACCCATCCAGAAAAACAATAAATCTTTACGATAAAGGGAATTACGATGCAATAACTGAAGACCTTAACATGTTTTTTTCAGAGTACCAATCCACATTCGACACTCACTCTGTTCACGAAAATTGGTTGATATTCAAAAATAAGTTAAATATGCTCTCTAATATGTTTATCCCCAGGGTATCTTTCCAAAATAACCGCAATAAGCCATGGTTTACTAAGCATCTAAAACGTCTAGAAAACAAGAAGAAACGCCTGTTTCGTACAGCCAAACACACTGATAATCAAGCCACTTGGGAAAAATACCTTGCATCTGAGAAATCATACTTACTTGCAGTTCGTAGCGCCAGGCGCTCATTTTATCACACTGACTTACCGAAGCTACTAATCAGCAATCCTAGACAATTCTGGCAGGTTTTAAATCCTAAGCACACTCATGATATTACACTCACTAACGACTTGCACGAAGCGGTTACTGACCATGAATGCGCAGAAATATTTAATAACGCATTTGCATCTGTTTTCACGAGTGAATTTGACATGCCTTCACAGTTACCATCGCTGAACACAGAAGCCATTATGCCAGCTATCACATTCTTCGCAGATGGTATCGCTTCCATAATTGATAACATGAAACTCTCATCATCAGCTGGTATGGACATGATTAATACAAAACTGCTTAAAAATGTGAAATCAACATGTGCAGCCTACTTATCTTTGATTTTTTCGCAATCGCTCTCTTCAGGGATCATTCCAGATGACTGGAAAACGGGGAAGGTCGTTCCAGTCCACAAATCAGGTAAGAGAGACTCCCCCATGAATTATCGCCCCATTTCATTAACTAGCGTACCCTGCAAAATCATGGAACATGTCATCTACTCTCAAATTATAAATTTCTTAGACTCAAATGATTTCTTCCATTCTTCACAACATGGGTTTCGTAAGGGCCTCTCTTGTGAAACCCAATTAGCGTTGTTCCTTCACGACTTGCACACTAATCTTGACCGTAACAAACAGACTGATGCCATATTTCTAGATTTTGCGAAAGCTTTTGATAAAATTCCCCACCGTCGTTTATTAGTGAAACTTGCACAGCTGAACTTACATCCTAACATACTACAGTGGATTGAGCAGTTTCTCACTAATCGTTCTCAATCAGTGTTTGCTAACGGCCACCTGTCTAACAGCCTCCCGGTTACATCAGGCGTTCCGCAAGGATCTGTACTCGGTCCATTACTCTTTTTAATATATATTAATGATTTACCTGACCACGTTTCCTGCAGTATTCGAATGTTTGCTGACGACTGTGTTATTTACCGCACTATTAATAACACTAGTGATCAACTTAGTCTTCAAACCGATCTTAACAGCGTACTTAATTGGTGTAACAACTGGCTCATGTCCCTAAATCCTAATAAATGCAAACTCTTATCCTTCTCTCGTCGCCATAGCCCGCATCGCTTCCAATATTCCATTTCTAACACCTCGATTAATTCAGTATCATCTTATAAGTATCTAGGAGTCACCTTGTCTTGTGATTTATCTTGGCGCACCCATATTGGCAACATCATTTCAGCATCGAATAAAACACTTGGTTTTCTCAAGCGCCATCTCCGCCTTGCCCCTCAACACGTAAAATTACTCGCATATAAATCGCTCATCAGACCAAAATTAGAATATGCCGCTGCCATATGGAGCCCGCACCAAACTTATTTAATTAATGCATTAGAAGCTGTCCAAAACCGTGCCACTCGATCCATCCACTCTGCATACTCATATGACGTCAGGATTTCTTCATTGAAAGCATTATCAGGACTACCGCCCCTTTCGTTCCGTCGTCGCATTTCAAGTCTCACCCTTTATCACAAATTATTTCATTCTTCCCTCAATCGGTCACCGTATATCACAGCAGCCGCACGCATATCTCACCGCACCAGTCATCCCCTACAAGTTGCCCGGCCGCCATCGCATACTGCCACCTTTTCCGCTTCATTTTTCTTTCGAGCAGCAACGGACTGGAACGGCCTACCCCCTGACATCGTCAACATCGCTTCATCCTCTACTTTTCAAGAACATGTAACCGATCACCTTCAGTGCTGAATAATATTCGCTGTTTTGTTTGCTCATTTCATTAAAATCCCACCCCTTATGTAATACCCCCGATACAAGGGGGCCTTTAAGGTAAATAAACTGAACTGAACTGAACTGAATTAGTTTTCCTTCGAGGTAGACTTTTAGCCGAAGCCTTTTACTGGTAGAGACTGTTCGGCGCTGTTTTCCTCTCCACACCTGTAGGAGCTCAGATTTTTCGGTCGAGCATGCTAGCCCTCTTGCTTTGATGTAGTTTTTCACGCAAGGGGTCGCTTCTAGTAGCCTATCCTCTATCTCGCCGAGGGAGCCAGTAATGGTCCATATGGTGATGTCGTCGACATAAATGGCATGATGTATGTCGTCGATTTCTTTTAGTTGCTCGTCAGTCCGATCATGCCCACGTTGAATAGCGCGGGTGAGATGACAGACCCTTAAGGTGTTCCCTTGTTAGGCGTTCGAAACTTCTCTGACCGAAGTACTCCCATAACGAGGTTGCAGTTCTGTTTGATAGGAAGACTTTGACGTAGCTGTGAATTCTTCACCCGCAGTTGAGGTCGTCCAGGCCCGTAATGATTGCTTCGTGGCTCACATTGTCAAAAGCCCCTTTGATGTCTAGTGCCGTTATTACGTTTTCTTCGTCGCTAGTAACGTTCCGAAGTATTCCTTCATATAACTGAAGGAGTGCGTCTTGAGTTGATAATTTTGCTCTATAGCCTAAGATGCTGTTGAGCTATCAGTTCATTGTCTTCCAAGCAGTTTTGCAGTCTCTGCGTTACCACTTTCTCGTAATTTTTCAGAGTGCTTTGTCCACAGTTTAACGGGAATTTGTCCTGCGAAAACTATCTGTATATAAAGCGCTCGGCGCAGCAATTTGACGCTTTCGTTTTGCTTTAACTCTGTGATGGGGAATTCAACAGAGCCGTCATGCCTGCCGGGCTCTGGCTTTCCCAGCAACCTCGCCAGCCTGCTGTTAGTGCCAGGCCACAGCGAACGTTCTGGCACCGTCGTCCCCGTGCTTATCAAAACCTATTTAATATGTACTCTTTTCTTGAGTATTGATGCTGTGACGGGAGCCCGATTGATCCTTCGAAATCTTCAAGTATGGCCACCATCGTTAAATGTAATTAGGTTTAAGTTGTGGTCTCCTACTGCCTGGTAGATTGGCTCGACAGATATGCAGGAGATACCAAGAGCGCCGTCGTCTTAGCTCTAGGCCGCGAAATAATCGCCGCTAGTTTCATGCGCTAAACGAAGCATTTCATCGTCATCACCATCATCAACTTGACTACGTCCACAAAAAAGCCTCTCCCATACCTTTCCATTTAACCTCTAGTGTTCCAGCTGCGGTCATTTTATACCCGCAAACTTCTTTGTCTGATCTGCCACCTAACTTACTTTCTGCTGTCCCTAAGACGCTTTCCTTCTCTCGGTATCCAGACCGCTACCCTTAATCATCAGCAGCCTTTAATGGCTCATGTTTAGAGATGTGAAGGCCTTAAAAAACTGCAATTTAAAAAAAGAAACGTTTTCTTTTTCGTTTTTTTCAGACGAGAAAAAATGGAAAGAAGCATCGAAAATTTCACGATGCAATTTCAAGGTTTTTTGATTGCTTGCTTTCAGTTTAGGCTTTTGTTTTTGCTTTCAAAACCATTACAGTGTGCATCGTTGAACGATTGGAGAACAGTCGTCATCGCCGGTGCCAGGTAGTGCTTTTAAAACGTTCGTGCTGCGAGTACACGGGTTGAAGGCCAGGTCACATATTAGATCCAGGCTTGACTTAAAAACACTAATACTTTAACTCACGGCTGAAGTAGAACAAAATGGCTGCAAATTCTTCAGCGCGACACACGCGGCATTAATAACATAGGCTGCTGTGCACGTAAGCGGTTTTAGCCAAATACAAGCCTAGCTTCTTGATTTCCAACGTAGCAGAGTACAGGACATCCGCAGGAATTTGATCCAGGACAGGGGTCTTCAGTGAAGCACGTGGGCCCCATCTACCTGGTGGCAAGGCATTTGCACCAACCAGCCGCTAACTCCTCTGGCTTGCCGACTGCTGCAAATACCACAATAAACCGCCAGCTGCGAACGAAAGTGGTCACATTTCGGAAACGTGCGAACAAGGATTCGCAACAGGCTTTCAAGGGAACGCGTTCGAAAGCTCGTGTATGTGCAGTCGAACCTAGCTGTGGGCACAACTTCAATCCCTGCTGCTGCGCGTAGTGCGGCATCCAGCGACAGTAACTCTGAGTCCGATATGGAGGGACTTATAGCTCAGTTTTCATGTTTCCTTTCTCGGTGGAATAGAACAAGAAGTTAGTTCAACAAATATAATATTTATATCTCCATATTCGCCTGAAGTGCAAATCGTTATTTATCTTCTCGGTGCAATAGAACAAGAAGGTCGTTTCACAATATGACATCTGTAACTGCATATTTGACAGAATTTCGGAGCATTATTATTGATCGTTGTGCTGTTGCAAATAAATCTGTTTTTACGAAGTTTTGCAAAATTTCCAATTTTTTATGGAAAAAACCCTGAAAAGAATGTTTTTTTTTCATGCCATTCAAAATTTCCTGAAATTTTACATACCTACTTATGTTCCGTCCATGTCCGTCCGTGCGCTGGTATCGTGCCATCTGTGGCCTCTCCTCCGCGCAGCGGCGCAACCTCCTCCCCTCCTTAGCAACCACCGCGCCAGTGGGGGCGCAGCTGTGCATAGCAACCGTGACGTCACGCAGTAGCGGTAGAACGAGCGAGGGCGCGTCGGCGGTGGCATCTGCACCGTTGCTCCTTTGCCAGACGTCTCGTTGCAGTAGAGTGAGCGAGACGCGTGGCTCCGAAGCGGCCCAGTGATTCCGCACCAAGCGGTGCGGGGACGCGGCAGTGGGTTGACCACAAGGCTTTTGCCAAGCGCACTTTAGATTTTCCAAAGTGTCTTCGGCAATTTTTAAGTTGCGGCGTCCTTTTATTGCGTCATAAAGAAAACACCTTTCATTGGTTCATTTTCACTTAACTCCTTCTGCATTCTTCCTGAAAACATCGTGGCAAAGTATGAACATAAAGCAACAGAGAGATACATGTCTCCGACCCTGCTTCTTGGTACTTTACAACTACATTAAAGTGTTCTGGCTGACCTTTCACAGCTAGTATGCACAGGAACGAATAGAGCACTGGTGATTGCCTGGCGTTGCAGGATGAAATTATCTTGTTCTAGCAAGCATATTATTGTTCCTGTGCGCATGATTCTCAAATCAGACTACTGTGGCCTGTATACTTCCGCTTCTGAAGGAACGGCTTTAGTTGGCAGAATGCATAAGAAGGCACGCCCTGCGGACTTACGACCGAGAATATTCCAACTATTGAGCGTTGTTGGCCAACATGCTGGCGTCCTACCTTGGGCAGACGTAGGTAGATTACTACATGGGGGTAAAAATCACCTGCTGACCGGTGCTAATTTATTTTCCGATTGGTAGCAGTCAGCAGTTTTTAATTCAGTGAACAAGTATCGGCCGGATTAAGTGGGCGTCATTACAATCGGATCATGTGGTTGGCGGGAGCGCCTCCTTAAGGATCATTGCTACTGCACTCATGAGTTGTATCCGTTTATAGACGGAAATATTGCCCTAACTATGAAAGCATATGGTGTCAAGGCGTGTTACATTTTTCAATTCCCAAGACCATGAGTATGCCGTGGTCGGCTGGCACCTGTGGCCCCACAGTGGCGTGACAACTGTGTAAACATCGGCGGAGGACACGTTTTTTTTTGCAATTCCGCAGTGTGATATGACCTTATATATATTTTGATTAACAGGGATTGCATGATACTTAAATTTCTAATATTTACCATCCCGAACCTCGTTGTATGGTGCATGTCCATTTAACATGGATCCATGCCGAAGTAAAGAAGTGAACCTGGAGCTTATACCCGCCAAATCCTTCATCCCATATCGTTTGCAGCATAATTCGGATACTTAAGCTCATTGTACAATAACACATCGCGGGCTAGTTGGTTCATCACAAGGCACAACAGCGCAAGCTGCACAGGGACAGTAGACGAGACACACACACAGCTGTGCGTGTCTCGTCTACCTTCTTGTCCCTGCGTAGCTTGCGCTGTTCTGCCTTGTCACTGTACAATTTTCGGACTAGAACCTGTTGGCAATATTTGTTGCATATGAATACTTCGTAAAGGCCCCTTCGTTATTTATACACCACGAAAAATAAATCCGGAAAATTTTTCTTACCGTTAGACTATTTATTTGGCTTCTTATTTCTTCATGCCAAGAAAATCTTAACAAATGCTCCTAACTTGCGCGCCTCCAGAATGTGCTGCAGGGAAATGGGCATTAAACGCCACCACGGGAGCTTGAAATGTCTAAAATATCACGATTATTCCTTACGACCATCAGTCTCTTGTAGAGCAAGAAGCGTTTGATGAGTGAGATTGTACCGCGCATAGGAAGAGTGGGCCATCGAAACTTTCGCCCAGAGTCTCACCACTCTCTTTGGTTTTTATCAAAATTTTCTGATTCAATTGCGCAGTGTACTAGACGAGGAGAAGGGGAACAGAAACCTTGTTAGATTAATGTCCTCTAGTAATGGCAAGTATTTTTATCAAAGAGGCGAAAATTGTAGCCTCTTTCCCATGGCGAAAGAAGGCAGCATAGCCCTTGAATTTTATCGGTCAACTCGCGCAAGGCCGAAAAGTAAAGCGCTTTCGTGACCACCGCCTTAAGAAGCGCTCACTTCCTGTCCATATTTGGTGATAAGGAAAGCGAAGTACGCAGGGTCGCTGGATATATAAAATAGCCAGCATGATATACATCCTGTTAACATCAATCCTATTTATTTAATACCTTTTTTTCGATTCCCGCTTACTCCATATAAGTAAACAGACAAGGCGAAACCACACGATGAAATTCTGACAACATGGAATTGCTGAACGCGTCTAGTGCTGATAAGCAATGAGCGTTGAAGCTTTGAAAAGAACCTAATGTAAAAAATATGTTGCGGAGAAAAAAAATATTGTCGGTGTGTACGGTTTTGGCACCTTGCTTCTTGAGAATCCGGGCGCTGGCCGCGCAGTCGCAGATGGCGTGTTTGTGCAGCTTTTTTTTGTTTTCTGAGCGAAAATAAAACGTTTTATTCCATATTGGCTTTTTTTTACCCCGAAAATGACACAGTCCTTGCAGCTGCGTAGGAGACTTTTAAGCATTGAATAGGCCTACAAAAGTCTATAAGGAAAAGCATGCACAAATGCCGCTACATCGGTTGCTAGCTGGCGAGATAACGTTGCTGACGCCTTCAAAAAGCGCTCCGCGTCATTAAGGTAGATTTGATAATTACGAGATCAGATGAGGTAGTAAGTGTTGTTTAAATGCTAAAACAGCAAATTGCACTGGTACTGAGAGTTAACATTACGCACCATGACTTTGAAAATTGGCTTCTTTTCTTTTGAGCATCGTAAAAGCGATTTCTGCGTCTGTATATGCTTATAGCAGGGCAACTTCGTATCTCGGTACCGACAAAGAAAGGTTTGGTTTATGGTTTAGAGGGGTTTAACGTCCCAGAGCGACTCAGGCTACGAGGGACGCCGTAGTGAAGGGCTGTGGAAATTTCGACTACCTGAGGTTCTTTAACGTGCACTGACATTAAAAGGAGGCTTCATGCAAGCTAATGGCAGCGTTATTGAAAGTGAGATTCAGTAAAGCTTTGGTAGGTTTTGCAATGCAGTGCTCTGCTAATGCGTCTTCTTCGGCATGCTCAGAATGACTGAACATTTGAAAAAAAAATCTCTGCCTCTCCCGTAAACGAGAGTAGAGTAAGCATGAAATGTTTACGGGCATAATGTCATCTCGGTGGACACCCGAACCGCACCGTACAGGAAGGCAGGAACGCCACCACCCGTTCAGCGCGATGCCTTGCCATTTGAACGCAAGGTTTTTTGAGGAAAGGAAATGGCGCAGTAATTCTCTGCCATCTCGGTGGACACCCGAACCGCACTGTAAAGGAAGGGAGGAACGCCACCACCCGTTCGGCGCGATGCCTTGCCCTTTGAACGCAGCGCTTCTCCCCCGGATCACGTATGACAACGAAGTGTAACGTGGCATTTATGTGCTTTTTGCACGCCTTATTAGAAATCGGAAATTATAATTCCGTGCATTATCAAACCCACAGCTCCACTGATATCTTGATAAACATTGAGAAGGCACTGGCAGCAGTTATTTTTTGCCTCGTTTGGAGACCAACCGGTGCTTGCATGCCGGTCGCGTAGGAGGGCTTAGAGAGTCTCGTTAAATCTCAAGTCTCGTACGGTGCCCGGATGTTCTCGTTTCAGAGCCCGGATGACTGGAATTCAGTGCCCGGATGATGGCTCTAGGTATCGGCGTGACGTCACCACACTGCCGACAACGGGGGCTAAAAGCATTTCATGCTTAAAAAATATATTACATCAAGCCACTTCAGGGGTATTCAACGCTGACTCTGATATCTATGAAACACGCTTTACTGAGCATCGTCGACAGCTCGACGAATTTAAAAAGCGATGTCATGGGCCACTGCGTATGGCGTTTGACCGCAGGTACCCAAGTAGCTCATTCGATTTCAGTGGAGGGACCATTGAAATGTCCTTGTACTAAGATGTGCTGAGATACTTAGAGAATTTTTTTTTACGCCAATCTATTCAAACGAATGATATCATGCCGAAAAATGATCTCATTTTCACCGGTCAAAGGTAGGAGCAGAGACACCTAGACTCTGAGATGCGCAAGCCAAAGCTCTACTGACGTCATCAAACTGTTTTGGGAAAATGGTGTTGGCAGGAGCATGCGTATTCAATTTTATGGTATTCAAACTTACAAATGCCTTATTGCACAGAAAAGTACCTCCTCATCAAAATGTGATTATCTGCCAATGCACTCTCACTTCAATTATTTTTTTACTGACTGGTACAAGAGTCCACGTGTCAAAACGAATCCGTCTCTTTCCACAATGGAGTGCCCAAAAACATTCAGCATTCGTTTAGCACTGAACGACTTATCAATGTTCGATTACATATACATCCTATTTGTGCTTATTGCGCGCTCGGGAAGTCGGTTCATGATTTCCTCTCATTCCTTTCGCGAAACTTATAGATTCTTTGCAAAATATCGTGTTTATTTATAACATCTCTTGCTACTATAAACAAACGTCGCGATTCCTGCCGGAGTGTCTTGTGGTCGCAAAATCTACCTCTTATCCTCTTATTTTCAGAATCCTGTTATTGTTTACATGACTTTTTGATAAAGGAAGATTTGCCATTTTTTGCGCACTTGAAGGAGAAAAAAAACATTATACATATCTAAGCCAGTGCAGCTGATTACAGGCATCATTGCAGCATCACTAATTCGGACTTCATTTCTTGTTCTGTCGTTTCAATCCAGACAGTTTAAACTAACAAAGCCAGTCAGAGAGCGATGCATTTTCCTTTCAAGATTTCGATTACTAGCTGTATAACATAGGAAGCAAATAACATTTCATCACCCTCTGTCTTGTCATTTTCAGAACAAAATGAAGCATTGTTCGCACTTACACTAGAAGTCATCACAGGAGTGACTGAAAACATGGATGCCCTATTTGAGTGCTACTCTAATACGTGCGCTAGTCTTGGTATATCTGGTTTCTGCCCGGTTTGAATTCGACAATCTTTACTGCAGTAGCCTGCAACGAGTGAGAAAAAATAGGAAATTTCGAGTAAGCTTGTCTTGCTTAACGTCAGCTTCTGTAATTATTTATCAGAGTTTCCTCTGTTGATATAAACACTAATGAGCGTAATGAAACGTGCGCATTCGAAGCAGCAACCAGAACACTAGAACTTGTTTCCCCATCGAAGGTCAGATGCAAGATTTTATTCAGGATGGTGGGGGCTGGCAGGCAAGGGAGGTCTGATCGAGACGCCTGGAAAAGAATGCCGAATATTGGGCCTCAGCATATATGTGTACATGCTTTCGTGAGTCGCCATGGTTCAATGTATTTATAGGAAGGGATATTATGTTCAGCTATATTCTGCAAATATCCAAGGCACTTTCGCCGCTGAACACGCAACATTGAACGGAGACTAGGAGACAAAACATCATGAACCCTCTCCCCCCTGAATGCACATCTATTCAACACCCTCCTGTGTACTGCTTGCGACGTCTGGTCAATGTTGTAACTGTCTCAGGCGCGACTGGTTTACTGCGTATGGGCAGTGCATGCTGTGGCTACGACGGCAGCTTGGGAAATATACTTGAGCGTCACTGCCCTGGTGCGTAATTAAAGTGATTAGAGGCAAGTTTCCTGAGACCGAAATTTAGGATGTCAGTTTTTCACGGTCTGAAAATAAAGTACTAAACGACTTGATCATACCTTATTGCTGCTTCCAATAAAACAGCGATTTTAAATACTGCACGCACAGCACTTTTTGTGGGGCTGTGTTTTGGTTATTCAGTGTTTGTGTTACTGGACTTATTTGTAATTTAATTTCTCTACACCAGTTCGTTTAAAGAGTCTCGGAACAGTGAGAATTGAACAAAGAGAGAGAGAGAGAAAAGGACGGAAAGGCAGGGAGGTTAACCAGGCGATGCCCAGTTGGCTACCCTACACTTGGGGAGGGGAACAAAGGAGAAAAAAGGAAAAAGAGCGGCAAAGAAATGAGTCTGTCAAGTGTCCATCGACCACTATGTCACAGGGACAGAGGGCGCGCACAGAAAACTTAGATTATAGGCGGGAATGCAACCCCGAGTCCCTTAGGAAATTCAGGAGCGCTTTCACCGCTTTCCGTTGTCTGGAAGGTTGCGTCCAAGGCCCCAGAACGTTAGACTCTGTTAAAGGACGCGAGTCCAAGCGGAGCAGAGAAGCAACTAGGCAACCGCGCTCTCGCTCAAAACGAGGGCAGTCACAGAGGAGGTGGCTGATCGTCTCGTCACAACCACACTGGCCACACGCAGGAGAGTCAGCCATTGAGATGAGATGGGAATAGGCGTTTGTGAACGCCACTCCCAGCCACAGGCGGCACAACAGCGTAGTATCACTGCGGGGGAGGCCGAATGGTATATGATGTTGGAGCAAGAGGTTGAAGTGATGCGAGCGGGGTGTCCAACCTCCAGGGGCAGACCACGATGTTACAGTCAGGTTTCGGGCGAGCAGTTGAAGGTGCCTTGCTGCGTCAGCTCTTGTCAGTGGTATGCGGACAGTGTTGGATGTCTCGTGAGCCGATCGAGCAGCATCGTCAGCTAAGGCGTTACCAACAATGCCGCTATGGCCTGGTACCCACTGGAAGATGATTTCATGGTCTTGTTCGATTGCCTGGTGATGCAGATATCGTATCTCCGCTATAAGTTGCTCATGGTCGCTAGGTCTCAAGGCAGATTGAAGACATTGTAGGGCAACTTTTGAATCACAGAAAACAGCCCATTTTTGAGGTGATTGTTGTGAGATACACTGTACCGCCGCAAGAAGTGCGGCCAACTCTGCTCCAGTAGAGGTAGTCCGATGCGAAATTTGTTGGTGAATTTGAGTCTGTCGCGCAGGAACGACCACAGCGCAAGCAGAACTAGTAGAGGTTACTGAT
This sequence comes from Amblyomma mixtum, assembly GCF_055824585.1. Taxonomy (NCBI): domain Eukaryota; kingdom Metazoa; phylum Arthropoda; class Arachnida; order Ixodida; family Ixodidae; genus Amblyomma; species Amblyomma mixtum. Next base: position 68,096,179 of record NC_143015.1, on the reverse strand, counting down.
CCATCCGTATAGACGTGAGTACGGTCCCGGTATTCGAAGTGGAGCATGGACAGTGTCAGTTGCTTAATGGCTGGCGTCGATAAATTTGACTTCTTCGCTATCCCCGGAATAGCAAGGCGCACACATAGGAGCCGCGTACACCACAGAGGAGAGGGAGGTAGTGCTGCCGGGGTGAACTGTTGTGGGATCGACGACTGTTGCGTCGTTATCACCTTCGAAAATGCAGAATGTGGTCTCTGCAGTGGCAAGGGCGCAAGGTGATGCTGTGGAATCCTTGAGATATGACGTATGTGCATTCGCAAGCAGTCTAGGACAATATAAGTAGAGATCGGGTGGTCTTTGGCGAGTGCAATGCTACCCAGTGTTGATGCGCTCCGAGGGAGACCTAGGCATGTGCGAAGGGCCTGACCCTGCACTGACTGGAGGGCACGCATGTTAGTTTTGCACGTGTTTGAGAGTACAGGTGTACTGTACCGCAAGCATCCCACAAATGGAGCTCTGTACAACTCCAGCATTGACTGGACCGACGAGCCCCATGATTTTCCTCCCAGAAATCGAAGTAAATGAGCGATAGATGTTAGCTTTTTTTTCAGTAGAGTGCAATGCGGGCTCCATGATAAATTGCGGTCGATCAGGATTCCTAGGAAACGATGAGATTTGCTGTAAGAAATGACTTGACCGTCGATGCGCACCGGATATGGAGTCATACATTTACGTGTAAATGCCACTAGCGCGCACTTTTCCGGTGAAACGCTGAGACCTTTCTTCTGGAGATAGGAAGAAGTGATTGATGCTGCCCGCTGAAGTCTTGCCCGCACCTGGGGACGCGTCACAGAGGAGGCCCAAATGCAGATATCATCGGCGTACATACACACCTGGACGGTGTTGGGGAGGTTCTCAGGGAGGGCGATGAGAGTCAGATTAAACAATGTAGGGCTAAGGACACCGCCCTGGGGCACGCCACGGTAGGTGTAATGCGCAGGCGTCGGGCCATCATCACATTGGATAAAAAATGATCTTTTGGAGAGATAGCTCTCTATCCATGCAAACATCCGACCACCGATGCCCACAGTTTCCAGCGCATCAAGGATGGCCTCATGGGTCACGTTGTCGTAGGCACCTTTTACATCCAGAAAGAGTGCCACTGACAAACGTTTCAAGTGCTTCTGTTGTTGAACCGTGGATACGAGGTCAACGACGTTGTCAATAGAAGAGCGACCCCGCCTGAAGCCGGCCATAGCGTCGGGGTATATTTTGTAGTGTTCGAGGTACCACTAAAGGCGCGACAAAATCATTTTCTCCATGACCTTTCCTACGCAACTGGCCAAAGCTATGGGCCTATACGATGAGCGCTCGAGTGGAGATTTCCCTGGTTTTAGTAGGGGTATCAATCGACTCGATTTCCATTCTTGAGGAACAGCACCGTCGAGCCAAGAGTCGTTGTAACGTTTGAGGAGCTCTTCTCGCGCGTCGTGGCCAAGGTGGGACAGCGCAGCATATGTGATTCCATCTGGCCCTGGTGAAGACGAACGCCGACATCCTGCAAGAGCAGCGTCGAGTTCCTCGCGAGAAAAAAGGACATCCATGGCTGAGACCCGTGAGGCAGGAGGAACACGCCGGGAACTCGAAGCAGTTGGTACACCAGCAATTTTCCTGCAGTAGTCCGTTGCTACCTCAGACTGATGTCGATCTTGATAGACAGCCAACGCATAGAATGGTTTTCTTTGTTGCGGAAGCGTACGGAGGCCCCGCACAGTACGCCATATGAGGGACATGGGCTTGCGGGGATCCAAGTGCTGACAAAAGGGCCTCCAGCGCTGGTTCGCCAGCTGATCCAATCTTCGTTTGATTTTTTTCTGCGTACGTCTCGCCTCCCGTAGACCATTTAAGCACTTGGTTCGTCTGTATCGCTTTTCTGCTCGCCGCCGAAGGAGAATTGAACAAAATTTTCAGAATTGAACTACCCTGCCTAGGCATGCAAGAATATGTTGACATGTTTATGAAAAGGAAGTGAAGACTATCTTGCAGCTTACTCAAGATCTGAAGCTTCCAGACGTATCATAAAATTGCATTCTGCGCTTTATCCACCACTTTAGCCACCACTAAATGACAAGAAATATACTTAGCATATCACAAAATCGCAGTGTTGTTAAGTGGCTTAGTCACTAATGCACAACATAGTTCGGCAGCTGATCCAACTGGTTCGCCAGCTGATCCAATCTTCGTTTGATTTTTTCAAACGTCGTGGCCAAGGTGGGACAGCGCAAGGTGGGACTTTGATTTTATCAAAGAGGGTCCAGTTTCGAGATGATGTACACCCGGCCAAATCTTTAACTGGCTCGGGCGTTCCATCGCTAAATGCAGCGTGTAAAAGGTTCTTTTCTGCTGCACCACTGGCATATTCATGTTGTAAGTTGACGCGTGAGATGACATTTCGTGGTTCTTTTTTGTTCATATAATTTTTGAGTGGAGTACTTGCGTGTTTAGATCAAAGTTATCAGAAATATTCATCGTCCCCATCTACGACGAGCCAGAACAAGCGGCATACGCAGCAATGGTTCTGGTTCATATGGCCTCCTCCTCTGGGTAAGCTACCACTTCTTTCATGGCGGACAAGTCGTTTACCCAGAGTAAGCGCGAATGTGCCACCAGAACCATTGCTGCGTATTCCGCTTGTTTTGGCTCTTCGTAGTGGCAGACGATGAATATTTTTGATAACTTTGACCTAAACACGCAAGTATTCCACTAAAACAATATAAGAAAGAACGAACCACGAAATGCCATATCACGCGTGAAATTACAGCATGAATATGCCAGCGGTGCAGCCGAAAAGAACCTTTTACAAGGTGCATCTAGCGATGCCACACCCGAGTCAGTTAAAGATTTGTTCGGGTGTACAAGGCCTCTCCTCATAGCAGTTGGAAATAGTTTATTTCCTTTCTCAGATGTATCCGCAGAATCCTTTCTATGGATGCTCGGTATGTAGTCCGGATCCAGTCCAAAACTGAATGCCTTTTAGCCGGCGTGTGCAAGCACCGCTGTTATAAACACATGCCTCAAATGCACCTCTTCTCGTCATTGGAAATGTACCTGCAGACACAATGAATCAGTTTTATTTTATAGAAGTGTCTCGCAAGTTACAGCACAGATAGCAGAAGAGCAGGGCGCATCTGGGGTAGGAGCATCCCTATCTGCCAACTGTATACGTGCTCTCTAACAGGCATGGAACGCGGAGCATGACGCAGCAACGACAGCAAGGAAGTCACATTTGCGCCAAAAAAAAGCTGTTGAGTGGCCTGCAGAACGTTTCCTGCTGCCCCTGCATTGGTAACAGACTGGCTGTTCCACGTCCAGAATTGCCCCAGAGTGCAGACGCTTCTGAAATTCATGAGACTGCCCTTGGTGGTAATGATAGTTTCTAAGAGCCTCGAACTATCTGGGGATGTCTAAAACAGTTCCCTCAGACGCCTATCGAATTTCAAGAACTGGCGTTCTTCTTCAGAGGGAAGCGGTACACTCTCTGAGCATGGATAACTGGAATAAAATAATACCAACTATGACCCCGAACACACATGTATGTGTGAAGAGCTCAGCTTTCAATATCGTTATGCTGGGTTCGTTCGTTCGTTCGTTCGTTGGGTGGTTCGTTCGAGAGCACCATAATCCGGGTGAGGACAACGGTTGGCTGCATCACTTGAAGGTCCTGGCTCGGAAGGCTCTGCTTGAAGGTCTTTGCTTTGAAGGATGGTCGTACAAAACCAGATCACCAACTTTGCTTTCTACGCAACTAGGTCTAAAAATGGTGCTGGTGCTATCTAGAAGTTTTCTTTTCCGTTACATTTCATACCTTCACAACGATTACACTGATCTGGGCACTTCATCAGTTTTATCTGCAGCGTGGCCGCACCAGTTGCTCGTATCACACAGATTTTTTCAGGTATCCACATCACATCACGGGTGTGATTTTGGCGTCCGAAAGCCTGTTCACGCCCCGTACCCTTTTGTTGTGCTGCATAGTCGCCAAAATGATCACCATTGTGACTTGATGGTTGGGTTGGTTTATGGGGTTTAACGTCCCAAAGCGACTAAGGCTATGAGAGACGCCGTAGTGGAGGGCTCCGGAAATTTCGACCACCTGGGGTTCTTTAACGTGCACGGACATCGCACAGTACATGGGCCTCTAGAATTGCTCCTCCATCGAAATTCAACCGCCGCGGCCGGGATCGAACCCGCGTCTTTCGGGTCAGCAGCCGAACACCATAACCACTGAGCCACCACGGCGGCCATTGTGACTTGAGTGCATACCTCATTTACGAAGTGTGCCACTGTGCTTCTTCTTTTAGCCAAAGCAGCAAATTATTCGAGACCAAATTTCGCGTAGAAATGGCCTGTGACTGACAGTATTGTTTTATACCTATTTCGTTTTGGGTACCTGCTTGCTTCGGTCAGAAGTCGAATACTCGCCTCTTCTGCGGAGACGGCGAAGCCAAAAAAGCCGCTATCTCAGCAACAGCAGCGGTGCACCATATCTTCCTTCGGTTGCGAAATCTCCATGGCAGAGTTAATGGAGAGAAAACATAATGGCGCCGTTGCTGGGAGAGCGGCTGTGTTCCCTTAGCAAAAACTAATACGTTTGGAATATAAGGTGGACTCTATAAATTGTATTTTAAACATATTTTGTATTCGTGAATGCACTAAAAATATGTAGGAAATATGTTCCTGAAATTTCATGCTTGGTATTCGAAATATATTCTTAAAATAAGCCAAAAATACCTCACTTAGAGCATACCTCGAGCAATTTTCAAATACGTGAAAAAGTATGTATGCAGTTTTAGCATCTTGTGAATGTATTAAAGAGTGCTTTCGTAAATATGAAATTAACTCATTCAAAGTAGGCTTCAATTCTTAAAAACGTGCAGCCCTTTTAAACGTATATTTGTGCAGTTTTAGCATCTTGTCAGTGTATTAAAAGTGTACTTTCGTAAATATGAAATTAATTCATCCGTTGTATACTTCAATTCTAACACACGGGTAGTCCTTTTAAATGTATTTGAAGCACAATTCTAGCTGCCGGTGAACAGTCGAGTGCTCGAAATCGCGTTTCGGGAAATGGCATTTGCGTGTTGTCAACGTATTTGAAGTGTACTTCCGTAAATGCGCAATTAATTCGTCCAAAGAATACTGAAATTCTAGGAGATTGGCAGTCCGCCTTAGCATATTTGCAGCACAGTTCAAGCTGCCTTTGAACAACCTAATGCTCAAAATTGAGTTTGTGGAAATAGCATTTTGGTGTTGGCCATGTATTTAAAGTGTACTTTCGTAAATACGCAATTAATGCGTGCAAGTATACTTAAATTCTAACAAATGGGCAGTCCGCGTAAAAATATTTGCGTTACCCTCGAAGCTACCGTGGAGCAATCTAGGGCTCGAAATGACGTTTCAGGGAACAGTGAAAACTCTCCCTCTCCTGTCGTCCTTTCGCTTATGCTAACTTCTAGCAGGAAAGTAATCACCACTTATTGGGCACATGCAGAAGTGGGGAAGGATGGATGATAGTGGGCTAGGTTAAGGGGTACCCTTCGCTTCTTCCCTCCACATCCTTTCCCTCTGCCCGGCGGACCCTCCCCCGCGAGACCTAGAGAACCTCAAGACATGGGAGGACTGGGAGACCCTGCTGCGCTCGGAGGACCCGGCCGTGCAGACCATCGCCACCGGCCGTGCTGCCAGTGTTATGGACCTCAGGAACATAAACACTTGACTTGAGTGCCGTGGGGTCGTGTGGGGACCCTGGGGCGTGCCCCGAATTCCTGTGTAAATAAAGTTTTTCACCACTTATTTACACTACGTGCGGAGAACGTGAGAGCATGATGCCAACAAAGGCGCCTTAGGTACTTCCGGGCCCGGATATGCCAGCGAAAAGGACCGAGACCGGCAAGGCCGACCGGGTCCCTTTGACGCCCGTGTATCTGTTGATTGACAGTTCTACTCCTGGCATATATCTGACGCAAGTTTCGACCAGCAATTCGGTTCTACATTACCGCCATATTCGAACGCGACCATTAGGGCACGTATGGGATAATTTTTGGGCCCACGGTCTTTGCGCAAAAAGACGTCCTACCGGGCAAGATAGTGCGTCGCTCTCGGTGGATATTTATAAGGTAAGCCAAGCATGGCGCATGCTGCAGCACTTCTTGTTTTTTGGGGCACTTCCGTCATGATTTGCCGTTCGCATTCTGTGACGCGACCTTATAATCTCATGTACATCGTGATTCATGATAACTGCGCTTGTATAATCTGTTCTGCAGTTGAAGCATTAACTCGTCTCATTCTTTGAAGCCGACCAGTAGACCTTTTTTAAGCCGAAGTGAATATATTTTTAATGCATTAAATATAGGTTTTTAGTGTATTTATATTGTAACCTAATGGTATTTAATGTATATCTTTAATATATACTTAATACATTAAAGTTATGATAAGCGGGACAAAATGTACTTGTCACGTATTTTAAAGAACGTTCAAAATATTATTCCTAGTGTACTTAGAAACCATTCGGATTTCAATTTAAGCATAATGACAAAAAATGCAAAATAAATATGAAATTAATGCGATATGTTTGAAATGCATTTTAACCACATCCTCTTTTTCGCTAAGGGTTTGCTTCGGCGTCACATAAGATGACGCGAATATCCGACTTGCGACCGAATCGAGCAAGTACCGCAAGCAAATGTCTTCTAAAAAAACACTGCGACCAACAGCCATTACCATTTCGGTGCTAATTTGAGTGCCAAAAATGCACCGGTTTGGCTTACAGAAGCACTCTAGGGCGCACGCAGAATTGTTGAACACGCTGTATGTCACAATTTTCTAAGCTCTTCAAGGCAAGCCCTACACCCTACGCCCTAAACCCTACACTTCAGAACACTAATAGCGGAACTTTGTTATTTCTATATGCTTCCGCAAGCGATGAATATTTAGGCTATTATACGACGCCAATAATTTTTGTACCAAGCTATATTTTCAGCTTGGCGCGTGTTCGAGTCAGTGACCCTACCGAGCGATGCGAACGTTCGCACCACGCTTTGAAAAGATAATTCATCAGCGCAAATTCTTACCTTGTCTCGTTGGCGCTTCGGCGCTGGTTGTTCGGTTCAACTCACGACGGGAAGTCGAAGCGTAGGCAAAGAGGAACACCGCAGGCGGGAGTGGCTCACTTCAGCAGGTACGGGAGCGTATGCCTCGAGGTGGTGAGCTCAGTACAGGGGAGTCTTTGGCTGGTTCTCAGCTTTGTTATCGAGCCCTGCTCTACGTGTCCACGCGCTGCGTCGGTGTTTGTGCAGCGGCAAGCGGTAAGAGCGTAGGCCCTTTCGAATATTTTTTTAAGCGAAAGCTTTACTACTTGCACTTTCAAGCCTTTGCCGTGACGCGGCGGTGTCACCATTGACCTTTCGCATGACCTCTGTGTGACGTCACGCCGAAGAGCTGGGCGACAATCTAGCGCCTTCTGCGAGTAGTGGCGGTGCCACCATTGGCGGCCTTAGATTAGATTGGATTAGATTAGATTGGATTAGATTAGATTACATTACAGTAGATTAGATTAGATTGGATTACATTGGATTCGATTGGATTGGATTATATTAGGATTGGATTGGGTTGGATCGGATTGGATTGAATTAGACTGGGTTTGATTGCATTGGATTGGATTAGATTAGATCAGATTACATGACATTAGGTTAGATTAGATTAGATTACATTACATTATATTGGACTGGATTGGAGTGTATAACCGATGCATCACCACAAGTCTAAACCACAAGCACCACCACTAGCTACACTAGCAGCTGAGCCATGGTGTAGGTACGGATATTGCTTTCGCAATTACCGGGCTTAACCAAGCTAAGCCACAGCGAATTTTTTTAAGGCGGAAGCCTTTAATGCCTCATCGTTGTAAGCAGGAGTTGTCGACAGAAATGTCACGCTTTTCAATTGGTCGAAATTGGTCGTGACGTCACAGTCCGCGAATTTCAAACGGGCCAATTGTACTTTGGTTAGTGACCATGGGATCAAATAAAGTGATCGTATAGTGATGCTCCAAGTAAGTGGGACTGTTTAGTTAATTGCTTAATTGACCAATTAGTATAATTAACCCTTCTAGTAAGGCCAGATAAATAAATAAAACCGAGTAAGAAATTGGTCGAGTTAGGGAGTCGAACCAGGGCCTCCGGAGTAAGAGACGAGCACGCTAACCACTCCGCCATGCCAGCTCGATGGTTTGGAATAAACACAGGCGCGTCTGGTGAATACGGTGTCTTCCCATATTCCTCCCTTCCCGTTACGGCGAGGTTCAGGTGTCCACCGAGCCATTCGATACAGATACATTTCCTTTCCTCAAAAACCAATTTACCGACGAGAAGGCGTACAGCCGAACGGGCGATGGCTTTCGGTGGACTCCCTGGCAGCGGTGCAAGACGCTGTCGCGTTCCACTCTTAGAGGCGAAGCTCAACATCTTAACCACACATCAGTGACACAAGCAGCAATACCGCGCTTAAGGCTTTCGCCTCATCGCAGTCTAGGTCAACAAAGTGCCCCCCTGAATTTTTGAAGTCCGCTTAGGGCCCATCCCCTCTAAAAAAACCGGCCGGCATCGCAGAATATCACTCACGAAGTGCACAACACTTTCAGGAAAACACAGTAGCCCTCCACAATTCTATGGAAAAGGTGTAGGCCCATTTCAAAAGAGCTACTACTGGGGCTACTTGGAAAAAAATTCAGGGGGGCACTTTGTTGACTTAAAGTGCGGTGAGGCAAAAGCCTCAAGCGCAGTGTTGTTGCTTGTGTCACTGATATGTGGTTAAGATTTTATGGGGTCTCACTAGAAAGGTTAATTAGACTAACTGGTCTTTACCATGCTTCTAATACCATGGTCATTTGCTGGGGAGCGATCTGTGACTACGGTCCGGCTACCTTCCCGAGCTAACCAGCAACCCATCTTTTGCCCAGATTGCCCTGCTGTACGCTACGCATCTTGTGCATCGTCAACTCAGTTCGTGACTGCTGACACGCGCGCAACGAAGGCACGTGCATTCGGACTGCTAGCGTCAGCACACGCAAGTCTACCGCTGCCACGGAGCGCCACCGCAAGCCCTGTCTGCCTGCTATATAACCTGGCTACCATCGACGCCGCGGGTCATTTGCTGGGGAGCGATCTGTGACTACGGTCCGGCTACCTTCCCGAGCTAACCAGCAACCCATCTTTTGCCCAGATTGCCCTGCTGTACGCTACGCATCTTGTGCATCGTCAACTCAGTTCGTGACTGCTGACACGCGCGCAACGAAGGCACGTGCATTCGGACTGCTAGCGTCAGCACACGCAAGTCTACCGCTGCCACGGAGCGCCACCGCAAGCCCTGTCTGCCTGCTATATAACCTGGCTACCATCGACGCCGCGGGTCATTTGCTGGGGAGCGATCTGTGACTACGGTCCGGCTACCTTCCCGAGCTAACCAGCAACCCATCTTTTGCCCAGGTAAAAGGCACATCTTTGTACCTATTTTTCAGCATATACGGATTTTGGGCCGCTAGTCTCAGATCGCTCCTTGGGTTATGGCTCCCACTGTTGCTGCTGTCGCTAAGGAACTCGAGGAATTTAAATTGTCCTTCGAAGCAAAACTGCGAAATCTCACTGATGTACTTGACAATGTGAAAAGTTCCGTCGCCTTGCGCAGTGATGATACTGTAAAGGAGCTTCAAAATGAGGTTGAAGAGCTGAAAAAATCTCTTGAGTTCATGAGCAACGAGTTTGAAACCATAAAGAATCGGAACGCCAGTCTTACTGCAGAGAACAAGAAACTACACGAGAGCAATGAGGCCCTAGTGCGCAGGGTTGCCCACCTGGAACAATATTCGCGTCTGAACAATCTAGAAATTAGAGGTGTCCCTGTGACTCAGGGCGAAGATTGCAACAAGATCGTTGAGGCTCTCGGCAGCGAGATTGACTGCCCCGTAAATTCAGAAGATCTGGATACCGTGCACAGGGTTCCAACACGAAACAAGAATGAAAAAAACATAATTGTTCGTTTCCTTTCGCGAAACAAGAAGGCGGAATTCCTGGCAAAAGCTAGGAAAACACATCCTACAACGACATGCCTGGGTTTCCCTCAAACGCAGGAGGCTCCTGTTTATGTCAATGAGCATCTTTCACCTGACAACAAGGACCTTTTTTCGAAGGCTCACAAGCTTAAGAAAGATAACAAATGGGCCTTCTTGTGGACATCGAACTGTGTTATTCTAGCTAGGAAGGAGCAGAACAGCACAGTCTTTCGGATAAATAATGTAGACGACCTTGAAATTTTCCGTGAATAGACATACGGGTGCTGACGTTCTACATCTTTCTAACCGCCATCATGGCATCATATTCCCCAGAACATGCTCGTTCGATCTTATCCGAAGCTAAAGGTCTGTCTGCCATCCACTTCAATGCTCGTAGCCTCCGGAAGAATTACGATAACATAACCGCTTTGCTTACTTCCCTTCAGCATCAATTTTCCATCATCTCATTTTCTGAAACTTGGCTATCATCCCTTGATAAAGATTTGTATGCTTTTCCTGGCTATTCATGCGAATACGCACACCGTGTTGATAACCCCTATGGTGGTTCGGCTATCTACATTTCAAAGCACATTGCTTACAAAAGACGTCTTGATTTGTGTTTGAATGTGAGTAAATGCGAATCGGTTTGGATAGAAATTGATTGCCGATCTACTGATGGCACAGAGAAGGTTATATGCGGCGCTATTTATAGGTCTCCTTCAAATGATGCGTCTGAATTTTGCCGGGCTTTTGAACTAGCACTCCATAAACTATCACTCGAAAATAAAAACGTCTTCATTATGGGAGATTTTAATATCAATATGCTAGACATGACTAATCCCATCTGTGTCGACTATACGACCTGTTTCTACAGCTATGGTTATGCAAATTTAATTAGCACGCCTACGCGTTGTACTGACCATGGCTCGCATTCATTACTTGATCATATTCTTTCGAATTTTCCCACTGCTCCTCCGGTTGGCGTGATAGAATGTGATGTCACTGATCATTTTCCGGTATTTCTTTGCGCACTATCATCTCGCTGTAGTAACAACATGTCCACGAGGAAGTCAGTTTTTGATAGCGGAAAATATTTTGAAGCCATATCTAATACTGATCTTTCATACATTTTGGGTCTCTCGAACCCAGAAGTGGCTGTACTTGAGCTGTCGAAAATAATTTCATCAGCAATCAATAAATGCACATCGCTCCAATCATCCACGAGAAAATATGTTACCCCCATTTCCCCATGGATAACTACTGCTCTGTTAAACTCTCTGAAGAAAAAAGAAAACATGTATAAGAAAACTAAACACCAGCCGTTCAATCTGCGTCTTAAATTGAGATATAAAAGGTATTCCAGTGTACTAACGTCGCTTCTAAAGAAAGCTAAACGATGTTATTATGAAAACCAGTTATCCACACATACTAACAATTCTAAACGAAAATGGCAGCTGCTTGACGAATTTCTGAATATTCGTAAGTCACCTAGTGTTGTTAAATCTATTTTCCACGGTGGTGTTACTTTATCTGATCCCGAGGAAATGGCGAATACATTTAGCAATTATTTTTTCAATTCACCTAATTATCCTATCTCTTCGTTATGCACACCTTCTCTTGAGCGCTGCCCTCACTCCTTTTTTCTTACCCCCACGTGTCCAGACGAAGTTCTATCTGTAATTGCTAATTTAAAGACGACCGGCCCCGGCGTTGACAATATCCATGGAAAGCATGTGAAAAGTATCCGGTCATTGCTTGCTCCAGTCCTTAGCCACATCTGCAATCTCGTTTTTAAATCTGGCAGTTATCCCAAGCAGCTCAAGATAGCGAAAATAATACCGGTCTTCAAAAAAGGCGATCCAACTTTGCCAAATAATTATCGTCCGATTGCAATTCTTCCTTTTTTTGACAAAATTTTAGAAAAACTAATTGAAGTAAGGTTGTCTAGTTATATTGAAAAATTTAACATATTGACAGATAGTCAACACGGCTTTCGGCGCGGACTATCTACAGATACTGCAATAGCGTCTCTAATAGATTACGTTAGACTAACAATTGATAAAGGAATGTTCTCAGGAGCAGTTTACATAGATTTTAGCAAAGCATTTGATTCCATTGATCACTCCATCTTGTTTCACAAATTGGAATCTTATGGTATCACTGGACCTCCCCTAATGCTCTTGAAGAGCTTTCTCTGTGACCGACAGCACATAGTCTCTATTAATGACCATACATCTAACATAGCTTTAATTAACAAGGGTGTTCCACAGGGCTCAATTCTTGGCCCTGTATTGTTTTTACTCTACATTAATGATTTACCATCCTGTTTAAAGAATTGCAATAGTATACTATACGCAGATGACTCTACCATGCTATCATCGCACCAGGACATTAATCAGCTGATTCTTAACCTACAGAATGACCTTAATTCTCTTGAGCGTTGGTGCCACATTAACCGCCTGTCCGTGAACGTCACTAAAACTTGTTTTCAGATTTTCCATCCCCCTCAGAAGTCATTGCCCATCACACCACTTCTATACCTCAATTCTGCTGCTATTTCACCGCATGATCGAGTTTCTTTTCTTGGTGTTATCATTGACCCTCACTTAAAATTCCATCATCATGTAGCTGAAACGTGCAAGAAAATTTCTTATGGATTACGCGCACTAATTAAAGCCCGAAGCTATTTTCCAGTCCAAACTTTATTATCTCTTTACTACGCATTCATCCACAGCCACTTAAACTACGGTATCTCATCTTGGGGTAACGCCTATCATATTCATCTCTGGCCTTTAATAAAACTGCAAAAGCAAGCCATGCGCATCATAACCAATACCCCTCGAATGTCACCCTCCCGCGTTTTGTTCATAGATTTAAACGTTCTACCTATCTCAGCCCTTTATTTTTACAACCTTGGTATCCTATTCTTTAAGATTCTTCATCATTATCTCCCGCTAAGCATATTTTCTCCCGGCACGATCATGAGCAACACCGTCACTCGTTTTGCGCTGCGTAATAACTTTTTACTACCTAAGGTCAGAACTAACTACGGGAAACAATGCCTTCATTTTTCATCCGTATCATTTTGGAATTCTTTGAACATAGACATCAAACAAACTAATACGCTTTCTTTATTCAAGGTCAAACTAAAGCTTTTCCTTCTTAATTTGTGATTTTTTTGTTATGTTATTGATTCTATGTATCGCGGCATCTGTGAGTGTTTTATTTTACATTATCGTGCATTACATTGTTTGTATTTAAATATTTCAGTAACTAATATTACACTATGTGCCTATATTTATTCTGTTTCGTCGCTAATTATTGTGTTGTGTATTTTATATTATGTTGCTTATTGAAATTTATTTTCATGGGAGGTCCCGCCCGCGGTCTTGTACCATGGGACCTCTCGCTGTATAGAATTGTAAATTTTATTGTATTACTCAATAAACTTTCAACTTTCAACTTCAACTTTCAACCATGCATCATGTCCTGTCACTCACCTATCAAGTGATTGAACTCTCTAGAATGTTTGACACGATGTCTATGAAACGTCTAGAAACGTCTAACTATTAATGGTGGTTAATGATAGATAAGCGTGACTCATATTTCGTGATGGTTAGTGATATTTAACGTGTCCTTAACTAGTACACTGATTAATTACTGTTAGTTAAGGTGCAGGCGCAGTGCACAGTCCCACAAGCCACTTCTTAACTACTACTAATTACCAATCAGTCATTTACTCATTAACTACAATGATATAATCATGAAATCCCTTTATATCATGTTCTGATGTCTTTGGATTGCACCCCATTAAGTATCGATTGGCTATTGATTGGCATATGTCCATATAAGGCATGCATCCGAAACGCGGACACATTTGCTAACAAGTCTTGGTCCCGACAGTATAGGCATTAAAGGCTTTCGTCTTAATACATCCTTGAGGATATGCTGAGCGCTAGCAATATAAGAAGAGGGACGAACACACAGGACGAAGCTCTTTTAATCTTCGCTTCGTTGGAAGCGCTTCGTCCTGTGTGTTCGTCTTTCTGTGTATTTTGCTAGCGCTGACCGATACCCTTAAGGTAGATCCATGTACATGTATGTCGCAGGACTACAGAACTGGGGAGTGGGGCAGACACCGGATCTTACATAAAGGGGACCCTTCTTCGCCTACACAAAACAAGCAAAGAAGCAAAGCGTGGGTTTCCGCCGGAGCCGGCCACAGAGGTGAGACACCTAGGTAGGTAAACTTTAGTTACAAAAATGATTCCTGAGGCTTGTGGGTGGGGACCTCATTTCATGGCTGCACAGGCTTGATCTGTCAGAGCTGTTTTATGAGGGCTTTTTGGTCCTCCATACGATCCTTGGCCAGCATCGCCTCCTACTGCTCTAATGACGTGCTGCGTCGGTAAGCGGTTCGCTTTCGCCCCACATCCCCATAAATTGCGGAGGAGTGTTGAGCCGGCCTGGTGCCATAGTCGTGTGTCAGGGTATAGTGCTGGGTGTATGAGGGGAAGTTTGTGGAGATGAGGGAAAGTGTTCGTTTGGAACTAACGCCAGGAGGTAGCATCCTGGGTGTGTGTTTTTTTGTGGGGAGGACGGTATTTTCGGCATCTCCACTGTTGAGCCACATCACCCCTGCGGCATCAGACGAGAAGAAAAGATAGTCTGATTGTTTCGTGTTTCTTTTTCATTGATATGTTCTCTGAACTACAAATATGCAGCGATTTTTATCAAATTCTTACTTACGTCAAGTCCAAAAAGTGTAATAAATAAATTGGCAGGGGCTTAGCTTTGGTTAAGCCTGGTGGGTTGCGAAAGCAAAAGCGCAGCGCCTCCAACAAAAGGAACGCAGTGCGCCGCGTCTACAGGTCACGCGTGGCTACCGGCCGCCGCTGCGCGACGACTCGACTTGGTAGCCCATCTCTCACCCTGGTATGATGTCAAGATATGACGCCACTAGGCATGGCAGAGGTCATTCTAAATGTCATGCGTGTCTACCGGCAGCCGCTGCGCGACGACTCGACTTGGTAGCCCATCTCTCACCCTAGTATAACGTCACGCTATGGCGTCACTAGACATGGCATGACGTCAGAGGTCATTCTAAATGTCACGCGTGGCTACCGTCCACCGGTGCGCGACGACTCGACTTGGCAGCCCATCTCTCACCCTAGTATAACGTCACGCTAAGACGTCACAGACATGGCATGACGTCAGAGGTCATTCTAAATGTCGCGCGTGGCTACCGTCCACCGCTGCGCGCCGACTCGACTTGGTAGCCCATCTCTCACCCTAGTATAACGTCACGCTATGGCGTCACTAGACATGGCATGACGTCAGAGGTCATTCTAAATGTCACGCGTGGCTACCGTCCACCGGTGCGCGACGACTCGACTTGGCAGCCCATCTCTCACCCTATTATGACGTCACGCTAAGACGTCACAGACATGGCATGACGTCAGAGGTAATTCTAAATGTCGCGCGTGGCTACCGTCCACCGCTGCGCGACGACTCGACTTGGTAGCCCACCTCTCACCCTAGTATAACGTCACGCTATGGCGTCACTAGACATGGCATGACGTCAGAGGTCATTCTAAATGTCACGCGTGGCTACCGTCCACCGGTGCGCGCCGACTCGACTTGGCAGCCCATCTCTCACCCTATTATGACGTCACGCTAAGACGTCACAGACATGGCATGACGTCAGAGGTCATTCTAAATGTCGCGCGTGGCTACCGTCCACCGGTGCGCGACGACTCGACTTGGCAGCCCATCTCTCATCCTATTATGACGTCACGCTAAGACGTCACCAGACATGGCATAACGTCAGAGGTCATTCTAAATGTCACGCGTGGCTACCGTCCACAGCTGCGCGACGACTCGACTTGGTAGCCCATCTCTCACCCTAGTATGACGTCACGCTATGACGTCACTAGACATGGCATGACGTTAGAGGTCATTCTAAATGTCACGCGTGGCTACCGTCCACCGCTTCGCGACGACTCGACTTGGTAGCCCATCTCTCACCCTGGTATGACGTCAGAGGTCGTTCTGAAGGTCAAACGTGGCTACCAGCCGCTGCTATGCGAAAGGCCGTTCATGAGCGTAGTAATACATTCGCAATAAAATACTGTGGCTTCAATAAAACGTGGTGCTGGGCTAGTTGGTAATTCATACTTGGTAGGAAGACAGCGCAAAACACGACAACCACAGGGAAGTCTTTTCCTCCCCTGTGGTTGTCGTTTTTTGCGCTGTCTTCCTACCAAGTATTGTGGCTGTTTTCACGGTTTTTACTTTCCCAGCGCGTGACGGTGAGATTCAGTCTCGCGAAAGCAGAGCCTAGGCGTATTTTTATTTCCATGGACTTAATTTGCAGCTATGTTGTCTGCAACTGAAGGCATATATTCAAGAAGAACCAAAATCAAAATAAAAGGGAAAACCAAGTTTATAGAGCTCTTTTCAGTGCACCTTTAAGCCCTGCAAATATTACCTGCGTTCTGCCCGAGCCTGCAGTGACCATGAGACGCCATTCTCCGGTACAGCCGTTCATCGAACGCTCGGTGGGGTTGCAGCATTGCTCGCATGTCGGGACACGGGATGAAAATTTTTAATCGCCTCTTGTACAGCACGTGAAAGGCCTGATACATAGGGGCTGCTAGGGACACTGCGCCGCCATTATAGGAGACGCGCGGGTGGACTCATCCTGATGTGGTGTGCTATTTGTGAACGCAGTCCATGTAGACCCTATTGCTGTCCAGAGACGCCTAGGCGCTCTCGTGTACTTATATCTGTAAATAATGGAGTTGTAACCGTTTGTTTGTTCGATCAAAAAGTCCTTCAGAAGCGGCTCTTCCTCGTTAAAACTGCGGCTCAGACCTCAACGTTCCTCGAGCCGAATTACCTGAGAAGCTATGGCCACAAAAAAACTGCCCACCCTTCTATTCTCCCCCAGAGCAATGAGGTGACCGGGATAGTTGCACCATGCCCTATACCCCGCCTTAAAAAATGCATCCGCTTTCAAGCCCTCGTGGCCGACGTGGCCAAAGACACAACATACCAAAAGGTGCCAACCACTATCTATGCCTTATGTTTTTTTTTGCTTATTCTTGAGCAAGATTAGGCAACACTGCTCGGGGTATGAAGGAGAGTCAGGAATACTTTGGTTACGACATACTACGTGGTCTTAGCCGCTTGCAAACAATACGGTCTAAAATGCAGCTATCGAAAACAGCCAACTCGCTCAAGTGTCACATTTTATTAAAGCGCAGATTTTAGTACTCTTCACAGGAGGCATTCTTCAGGGGCTCTGACCCAGACGTCTCCAGCGGACGGGCTTCTAATCGAACATGTAATCATGCCCCGGTGCATGCCCGAAAGTGTACGCGCAGCGGCATTCTACGCGGTGACTTTTCATTAAATTGATCACGCTGCAAAGGCCAGCATCGTAGCCCTTGCCCACACATTTATCATCGCATTCCGACTCGCGACATTTTCTATATCTTGACCCCGAAACGTCGGAACACTCAGCCAGCATAGCGGTAGCTACCAGCACAAATATGATCATCCGCAGCGCTCCAAGGCCCCAGGGAAGAAGTGCGTAGGGAGGTGTTTTCAGCGATGACATCATGGCGCGTAACATGAATGCCTTCTGTCGCCGCAGTGTATCGTGATGCTTCGTTAGCTCCTCGGTAAATGTGTTGCAGTAGACCTCTCCTGCATGAGAACACGTCAGGACATCGATCAATAAGTGTTGTGCCGAACAATCTCCATCCATCCATCTATCCATCGATTGATAGACAATCAATCAATCAATCAATCAATCAATCAATCAATCAATCAATCTGTCTGTCTGTCTGTCTGTCTGTCTGTCTGTCTGTCTGTCTGTCTGTCTGTCTGTCTGTCTGCCTGCCTGTCTGTCTGTCTGTCTGTCTGTCTGTCTGTCTGTCTGTCTGTCCAGCTATCTGTCTGTCTGTCTGTCTGTCTGTCTGTCTGTCTGTCTGTCTGTCTGTCTGTCTGTCTGTCTGTCTGTCTGTCTGTCTGTCTGTCTGTCTGTCTGTCTGTCTGTCTGTCTGTCTGTCCAGCTATCTGTCTGTCTGTCTGTCTGTCTGTCTGTCTGTCTGTCTGTCTGTCTGTCTGTCTGTCTGTCTGTCTGTCTGTCTGTCTGTCTGTCTGTCTGTCTGTCTGTCTGTCTGTCTTGAGCAAAGCTGAAGCTTCGTTTTGTTGCTAAGGCATGATTTGTAGGTTGCTCAGCGCGAGAGACACTAGGACATGAGAGGGAGAGAAGACGAGCGCAAGTCCTGTGTCCCGCTTATGTCTTTGTTTCTCTCCCGTTAAAGCCCCCTCGAGGTGTGCCTGCGTGTCTGTCAGTCTGTCATTTAGTCCCACAGTCTTCTTTGTGTCAGCTCGCAACCATGCTCCCGCGTGCGTGTGCTTGACTGTTTATCACGCTTTCTATTCTGGGTAAACACCGTTTTCGAATCATGTCGAGAGTAACAAATAGGAATCGTGAGTTGTAATGAAAAAAAAACATTAAACCAAGTTGTAATCATGCTGAACCCCCTCTGAAGAAATGCTTTCGAAACACCATCAAGCTCAAGCTTGCCGAGCGTTTTAGACTTTCAAGGTCTTTAAAAACATGAGACCACTGCTGCGACCCGCTCTAGAGCAATGCGAAAGCAAAATGTGCGCATACCATATCGACGTTCATGGCTATTCTGACGTCTATGAAAGTATCGACGTTCGTGGCTATTGTGTCATATGTCTATTTTTTTCGTGTTTCTCGAGTTCAGTAATTAAGTTGGCCTGATCAAACAAATTATTGTTGCAGCAATATTTTATCACACACTATCTGTCACAATCACACATTGAAAAATATATCTGCTGAAAATGACGTAATCGTGCGGAGAAATTTGCGGACTCTTTTTGCTGACCCGACCGAGCCATATAATGCTCTCGCATTAATAAAATTTCTTGTAATAGAAACTACTGCTTGAAAAACAACAAACGCACCAACTGCCTTTAGCAAGCTGCTCTATGTATTAATACAGCTAGCCACTGTATAAAAAAACCAACAGTCAACATAGTGCACAGAGTCAAATCCTTAATATAATGCACACACAACTGTACTCAGCTTGTTGTTTAGTTCAGAAAGACAGCTTTATCTGCGTATCACGAACGAATGCAAGGTGGCGGTTGTGGATAGGACAGCAGACTTCATTTCTACCCCACTGCAGCGTTTAGCTACTAAGCGCTGTTCTGTAAGTTTTGTTTTCTTCGTAAGAAATTTATTTTCGACATCAAAATACTCTCATGCTTTTTTGCTGATTGCTTGGAATATGTTAGGTACTTCCTTCAGTGACAGATTTAAATGGAAGGACCGGACACCAGATTTAAAGCCATTTCCTTATCTGAGCTTCAGATGTTGAAGCAGTGTGAAGGGTGCTTGATTGAACGCACGCTTGGAGGCCTTGAAAACACTGCCATGTTCTTTGCCAACAAAGGCCCCAACGCACTTACCGTGCACCGACCTGAGGCAGTTTGCGCTCTTCGGAGTCTGAAGCGTGGCTAAGTGCGCATGCCGCTCGCACCCCGAGAAAGTTAACTTTAACGACGCGTCAGCTTTACAGATGGCCGACTGTCTGGCGAGCTCGTATAAAAGAATAATTATACGCTCAGCTTAGGTGCATATTGTTTGAACAAAGAAATTCTCTCAATTTTTTTTTTCTCCGGACTTTGTTTCTTCTTTTCTCTATATTTCCTCCCTTTCCTTTTTCTCGTCTGCTTGGCACCGACATTTCCTTTCTGCGAAGTCTGCTCTTATGGCCCGTACCCGACCTGTTACGTGGGGAGCCGTGTACAGTTAGGGCAAGCCACTATTTCGGGCGTTGCATTGAATGCCACATGTGTTCCCTATAATTCAATGTTTGGTCAAAAACCAAATCTGATTGTATTGTTTTCCGCAAAATGAAAAGCACGTTTTACAAATATTCCGACCGGCCGTACTTTACTCGCCCGGTGATTCTTCACTCGGCAATATATTAAAAGAATTGAAAGCAGTGCTTCTTATACTTTTATTTTCCACACGCAAACCGGTAGGATTGTTCATTCGCATTTTCTTTTTGCATTGCGTTCTGCGGTTGGCCTCTTTAAACGAGTAAGGACCTCATATCCAATAACTGATATCCACATAGCTCAACATGCTGTACCCTCGCTACCCGTTCCTGTGTGCATGGACAGCCGCCATATTTTAGAGCGAAACCTCTACTTCGCAACCAAAGCTGCAAAAGCTGTTTCATCGCTGAAGCCTTGACCTTGAATTAACCTTTCGGAAACGAAATAAAGTAAATAAATAAATCAAATAAATAATGCAGCGACGGGGTTCTCAATCCGCGGCGGAGCCAACACTGCGTAAAAACGCTATGCTATCGTAGCCGCCGATCACGCCTCGTGTTAAGGTGCAACGCATTCTCGCACTGTGCATTGCAGGTCGTCGTCTTCACCAACTAATTCTACTATCAAACTAATATCGTCTCCAGACAAACGAAAAACGCCGAAAAGCAAAATGATGAGCAAATCAGGCTAAACATTCGCTTTCACACATCTACTCGTTTTAACTATGTTAAAACTCTACAAGTCGTTTCAATGCCTACTTTTACTTTTCGCCCGCCGAAAGCAAGCCTGCTCACGCTGAGACTAGAGCAAGCCTTTCGCAAGCAAAGCCAGCTGTATATAAAATACGCGCCGGTTTTCACAGTTGGAAAAAAATTGAAAATTGGTTTTGATTACAGAAAATGACGCAGTAACTGCCTCACATATCTCGATGGACAGCCGAACAGTGCCGTAAGGGAAGGGACAAAGGAGGGAGTGGAAGAAGAAAGGAAGAAAGAGGTGCCGTAATGGAGGACTCCGGAATAATTTCGACCACCTGGCGATCATCAATGTGCACTGACTTCGCAATGTACACGGCCGGCTTTTGGGTTTCGCCTCCATCGAGACACGGTCTCCACGGTCGGGTTAAAACCCGAGTACACCTGTTCGCAGTTAGCCCAAATCTAAATTAAGTGCGGTAGAAGTAAGAAAAAAAATTCAGGGTGCACTTTGGCTCTCTAAAGTGCTGCATGGCGAAAGCCCTTCCTGGCGCACTATTTGGCATTGATTGCGAGATTGTTCGTGCTGTACTAGTGCTTTATTCGACTACACACTTTGACTACACATTTCAACTACATACTTTGACTGCCATCTTTGACTGCTTCTTTAGCACGACTCTCTCTCTCTTTCGACGAGTTCGGTTGTGTCCATGGCTCTGTTCGCAGTAATGCCGACTTTGACTGCTTCTTTAGCACGACTCTCTCTCTGCTTCGATGAGTTCGGTTTTATCCATGGCTCTAATCGCAGCAAGCAGGTATGTAATGTGTTCACCCATACACGCCTTACGCCCCCTGTCAGAGCGAACGACAACTATTTTATTAGTTGTCGGCAGTTCCAAAAGGGGGCGTCAGGCACCCATGGGTGACCTTGTCACTTCATAACCATAACCATTTTGTCATAACCATTTCGACCAACCGAAAACGTGATACCTCTGCTGACAACCTCCTGTAGACAACGATGAGGCATTAAAGGCTTTCGCCTTAATCAGATAGGAGCGCCGATTAGACAGGAGCACCCCAGTACATTCTGCAGGCGCGATATTGCTGCACGAACACCTAGCGTGCGTCCGGCGCTCAGTGCTGCGCTGTACTTTTTCCCTCTGCTTCCCTTCACCACGATTTAGGGCACCCAGCTTTAAGCGCAGAAGGGAGATGAGGATAGCTACGAGCTTGTTAATAGGAAGGCATGGCAATCTTTACAGTCACAGTGTGTAAATTTCAATTAGAGTGCCGGCAAAACTTCCACTGTTAATAAAGAGACCACTCCCACGGCCTCATTCCATCTGGAAACCATTTGCGGGCTCCTTTTGGAAGTGGCCGCTACGTTATCGGCCCAGTTCTCAAATGAGATAGCGGCGCTAAACGTAAACGCTTACCGGTGTACTTTTGTCGAACTATTATTGTTTTAAGCCCTCCTGCGCAGCTCTCGAAAAGCACGCGCTTTGAGGGAAAACAAAAAGCCAGCGTGAAACAAAAGCCTATCTTCGTTAATTATTTTTTTTTTTGCACATAAAAGAAACAGAACCGAGAAGGCTCCCTCTGCTGCCCCCTCCCCGGCCACTCCTCGGATTCTCAAGAAACAAGCTGGAAAAGATTGCAGAGGCCGACAGAAATTTTTCTCTAAAAAATACTTGTTTCTGTTAAGTGCTACGCTAGAGCTGTAATCCCGGATTGATTAACAGCACTAGATGCATTTCATACTTCTTCAGCATCCCGAGTTATCAGAATTGCGCCATGTAGTGTTGTTTTCGTTCTGTGTCTTTGATGCTAACGAAAAAGTGGGAATGGAATGTTCGGGGACGCTGGAGTGATGTAGCTGTGACGTCACGTGCTCCAAAAGCCCCATTAAATTGTTTGGTTAGATGTGCCTTACAGTTACCACGCCAGAATACTCTTTGCGCATGCAAGAGCTCGAGAGTTTTGCGGCATTGAGTTTGAATTCCTAACACTCCCGTTCTCTAGATATTTGTGCAGACCCTATACAAAAACTTATGACGAGGGTCGAACTTATACCAGCGTGCGCATTCTCAAGCAAAACATGTTGGGTAAACGTCTGCATTCAAGGCCATGTAAAAACGTGCACAAAGAAATAACCTATCCTTGCAAATATAGCAACAACTAAGCATTATCATCACTGGTAAATAAGGACCAACTTGAAACGCATAATTATTATATTGCAGGAAGTGGTGAAAATTAGACTACTGATCGTATGTTGCACTACAAGAGGAGCTTGAAATTAAACTACTGTTCATATTTTGCATTACAGGATGAAATAAAAATTAAACTACTGATCATAAGTTGCATTCCTGAGGTCAGTAGTCACCTCTAGTAACACTGAAGAACAACATATATTCTTGCTTGTGCTACCGTTCATTTACTATGCCTGAACTTTCTAAAAAATAAAGTTAGTTGGCAGTTTAATCATGCTTCCGGTCTTATCTTTCTCTTCAATACTGGCGATGGCCTGCTTGAATTGATTGTATAAGTTTGAAAAATAATCTTTATGCCAATGCAAAACTTTGGTCGGCGCTTTCTTTTCTAGTTTCAAAATTTTCATGTTTTCTTAAGGTCCGCTACATAAGCGAGCATCACTCTGGCATGCAAGAGCAGACATAAAGCCATGTGTCACCAGTGCTATGCACAATAACACAATAACGAACCAGAGACGCTTTTTCAGCCGAGGTGGAGCTTCTGCAGATAATATTGGAGGCTTTCAAAAAATGAAGAGAAAGTTTTTCAGGATGCCTATATGGCTATGGCTGAGCATATGTGCGCAGCCAGCGGCATCTCGTTATACGAAAACAATGTGCGCAGGTTTGCACTTCAAACAAATGGGAACTGACCAGCATATTTTTTCACTTAATGTGCTCCAACTGCCATTGTGGTGAATTAAGAGGAAGAGGAAAAAACACGCTCGAGCGTGACATCGAACAAGCCAGTCAGATGGTGACTGGTAAATTCGTACGGTTGTGAATGACTATGACGTCATCCAAACGGAACAATTCCACATATTATTTGCTATTTCGTAAAAGGCATCTCTGCACAGTGCGTTCGCGACAAGCTTCTCACCACCGTCGACAGCCGATGGGCTGCATACACAGTCCAAACGTATATCCCCAGCCTTGCCCCACCTTTTCCGTCAACCTTGAAACAAAGTCGCGTGAGCTTCGGCAGCGGGAGGGCCACCGTCGTCCAAACCTCGTTTTTGATTTCATAATCATTGTGCGCCTGCTAGCCACCTGCTCTGTCAGGCTTGTTAACACAATGATACAGCCACAGCGCCATTACAATCGGTCGACGCTAGACATTAGCTAAACAGCCTCTCGACGGGTATTTTTCACTTCGTTCTTGGGTTCCATTCCATCATAGGAAGTAAAGAAAATAGGTCTCACTAAATTAGGTTCTACGAAACCAAGGCAATAGGAGCAATAGTGGACAAGTTTAGCCATCGTCGGGGGCGACGTGAATTGCCTTTGGCAACATAGAAAGACCACACGAGTACGGCCATTTTTGAATGTGGCACTTCACTTACTGTGCGGATGGTTTGTGCTGCCGGGGATTAGACAAAAAAAGGCATCTCCTCGCTACCCCGCAGTGGTGGGACCAGAAAAGAGCGCATAAATGGAAACAGGAAACAGAGCTAAGTTAAAACGTTAAATAGCAAGTCAGGAAATAGAGGTTTAGTATAGCCTCATAGCCTAAAGCGCAGGCTTAAGACGCTCAATAAACCCTGCAGAGCCTTAAACTGCAGTCCGTGAAAGTGAAAGATCAAGGATAAGAAATAAATACCCATGACACCTAACTGAATTATGTCTTGGCAATGCGACCGTATTAGTATCGGATGTTTTTACCATAAGTGACGTCCTGTCTAGCGTAATGACATCACCTTTCCTCTGGTGATGCCACTTTCCTCCAACCAATGGAATACTCGAGCCAGGTGGCATCGCTTCCCTTCAGTCTATGAGAACATCCAGATCTGGTGACGGCGCTTAGCTCTAGCCAGTGGGTGCATTTTATGGTTGACGGCGCAATTTTATCCTATGGTGCTTCTAATGCTATGAAATGAAAAAGTGCAGCACATTTGTCGAGAACATTGCTGAGAAATTCGCTAGTGTGTTTGCCGCATCCTGTCTTGCCGGGTACGGTTTAAAGCAGAAGAACATGCGGATGTGCATGAGTCCATCTCTTTTCAGTTTTTAGCTTTTTTTTCTCTTTCAGAAATGCCTGGCTAACTCTGACAAGTAACGGCGGAAATACAAACACGAACATCCTCCCTTGCATGAACTCAATCTTGAATGTTATAACCGGAACCGCTTCTGACTAAACGCTGCAGCCATTCGCCACTGTAGGCCACATGATGATTAGTAGACAGTGTTAAAAAATGGCGCGTGTTCGTTTACTAGTGTCTTCTCTTCAGGAAAAGACAGGGCGTTGTTTCGGTGCTGTACTAGTTAAAGTATAGCAGACAACAGTAACGTGTATGCGAGCAAGAACAAGAAGGTGCATGTCGTCGTAATAAAAACTTGCAACAGCTATGTAGATATAGCGGGCATGCAAGCCCAGACTCGTATTACATCTGCAATACCTTTGCAGTGGTGCGCGCAGTGGCGCATTTTAGGTGTGACCTACGACTGTGCTGGAACATGGGACGGTGTGTGGTCTTCGGTCGTCAACGACATTACACCTCGTGTGCGAAGGGCGCAGACATTCGACCTGCCTCTGCTTGAGAGGCGTTACCTGGTTCAGTCAGTCATTCTCGGTGCCTTCTGGTACCTCTGCTACTCTGTTAAACCACCCCTCCGTGTGATAAGGCGGGTGCAGAGTACAGTTTTTTTTTTTTTTTTGGTCAGGCGGTACCGAGCTTGTGGCTCGTGCTCTTCTTGGACAACCACGGGAGAGAGGAGGTTTTGCCTTTCCAAATTTGTCCGTTACGTCCTCGCTGTTAGCTTTGAAGGGTATTTTGCGTATCCTGCTAGGAAACGCGTCTCCGGCGCGAACCCTGACTCGGTACTTTTTGGGCCCTTTACGCTTTTTGGATCCCGCGGCCCCTGTTAATCATGGACCTCAGTCAGAGAAACCTACCGCTTTCTATGCTTCGTCAGTGGCCTTTTATAGGCATGTAACAGCAGTAGCACCTGATGTCAACATCGTCGCCGGCCGTGTGGTGGACATTATGGGCTCGCTATTGTTGCCTGTTGTGCCGGCGGCTCGCCGCTCACTTATGCGCCGCGTTCAGTGGGCGCGCTTAGCGTCGACACCTCTCCCAGACCATCTACGTGACTTTGTCTGGAAAGTTGGCTGGGCAGTGCTCCCTACTTGTGATCAGTTAGTGCGATGGGGTGTGTTACGCTCCAGTACCTGTCCAAATTGCCCGCTCCCGGAATCTAATCGCCACGCTACAGTCACCTGCGTGGTAGCGCGTGTCTTTTGGCGCGCGGTTCATGCGGGATTCCGTGGGCAGGGCATTTCGTGCTTCCTCTCCCGCGGACGATTCCCCAGCGGCCGTTTTGCTCGCCTGTTAATTGTTGCGGGTCTTTTTACTTTATGGCGCAGTCGATGCGCCGCGGTCGCTGGTGGCTTTCGACGCCGCGCTGTGAGGCCAATTCTCGGCCGCGTCCGACGGGAACTGATAAGTTTTTTGTCCGAGGAACTCTTTTTCTTGGGTGAGGAAGAGTTTCTCCGGGAATCGCCATGCCCATTCATTTCTTTAAATAACAGGCGTCTTTTCCTGGTTTTTAGGCAAAACTGGCGTTAAGGTCTCCTTTTAAGTGTTTCCATGTCAAATTATTGCCTTTTCACCCTTCTGTCAATAGGTAGGCTATCCTGTTTTACATCGCCCACGAGCAATTCCTGTTAGTCACTTAGAGATGTTTATGGTACCTGTTTAATTAGCTCGCCTTACATGCTTATTTTCATGTGTTCTTGTAAATGTCACTGTATCTGGTAACCTTGGCATGTGTACATATGTAAATAAAATTTTTTCTAAACAGGAAATGTAAAAATATCAGTTGTAAGTAATCTCCTCCGTGGGACTTCAGTGATCATACTGCTCTCCTTCTGAGCCGGAGTTTGGAGCGGCCGTGTTTTGATGGAGACCAAATGCAAAAAGGCGACCATGTGCTGTGAGCCATTAGTGCATGTTGAATAAGTTCATGCTCCTAGATTATTCTGATCCTTTAAAGTGCTGCTTCTTTCCCTGAGTCTTCTTTCAGCCCTCTTTCATTGCTTCTATCAGGGAAATGTTTGGATTTCTATCGAGAGAGGGACAATTTCTACGCCTTTCGTTTCGTTGTCCAGCATTTTTTACTTTGTGCACAACTTTTATAGAGTTGCAGCGATCTACTCAAAGCAACTCTGGGAACTTACCGCTTGTTTTAGAGCACTTGTTTTGGACCTTACTTTCTTATTCGGACCCAGTACCATGATGTAAGCCGTCTTCCTTTTACCTGAGTTTTCTCCTTTAGATTGATAGAGTGGGTACTGTGGCAGAAAAAATTGCCGATGGTTACGTTACTCCCTAATGCAAAATTTGAGCGTAGCTCATCAGCTGTTTCAGCTCTTGGATAGACTGAGCAGAAGAATTCGACCCAGAAATGCATGTACAATTAAAGACAACTTGTTATTTTTAACACATATTCGTTCTTCAAGAAACACACCACTAAAAGTTCTTGATTGTTATGAAGGAAGCTTTGTAGTCGGGGAAATAAATATATGCTCGACTCGCTGCACCAATGCCTGGTTCTCAAAGACGAGGCCTGCGCAAGTATTTCGCGAGGTTGTCACAGCTGTGCGAACCTTTACGAGCGAGAGGAACCGGATGTTCTCCGGCATAAGTGGTAAGAAATGCCCGCTTGTCTTTATATCTACATTAAAGTCCCCCGCCCCCCACCCCCCCACTCTGCCACCCTGGCAGGTGGCAGAACGTTGTCAAGGCCAAAGCATGCAGCGCACATCTTTCACTACCGCCACGTGGCTTAAAGCACAATTGAGGTGACCATTGTTCCAAGAGGGCGGTTATGCGCCTTCCCACTAGTTCAGGTGTCCACCGAGATGTGTGAGACAGATACTGCGTGAGACAGAAACGGGCGCCTAAGAGCTGCGCTCTAAAATTTGTAGGTTATTTGAGAAGAGGTAATTGGAAACGACTGCAACAGACTGTTCTTTTGCACTACCTAGTCGAATGCGGAATGAAGAAGAAATCCTCAGCACAAACCATAAGGCAGCGCTTCCTTATGGTCCTATGGTCCTATTTGGGAGCGCCGGCAACCTTCTGATAAGGAGGGGGGGGGGGTGCAAGGTGCACAATAGCATGGCAAGAAAAGGGGAGCTGCTGCCGCCGCGGCGGTGTGGATTATTCCGGAAGTTGCTGCCAATGCGCGGCTCACCAATCCCCACCTACGACGTATTTCCGTCGCAGATGCTGAGATATGGCCTCGCCAGATATCTGCCTCTCGCTCCAAGCGCCGGAATTTCGCCTTCAGTGATGCCAGTAGCCAAGACGCTCAAGTGAGCCGAAGGAAGGCTAATTTGTTGTTCGGCCTTTCAGAGAAGAAATGGCGCGGCGCTTGTTTAATATTGCCTCGAAGTTTCAATATGTCGCAAGCGAGTAATAAAAGACGGGGAAAGAAAGCAGACGGACGGCTTCAAAGACGCTCAAAGTGCCAGCCGTAGCAGAGGCGCCTCGAGACGCTAGTCTCTTCCACAGTAATGAATGAGTGTGGGATGTCACGAGGGGCCCCCGCGTGGCCGACTTACGATCCTAGGCAGAACTGGAGGTCTATAGTAAGTACTGTCTTGGCGTCACATAAGGGAATTTTGTGAGCCGTGGGAGAGGCTCAAGCGCCCAACTATTCCTCTGCTGCACCTGCGGTGATTGAGCGGAAGGAGAACGTCGGGAAACCTGCCAACATCATTTGAGCAGTTGGCATTATAAAGATTGCCAATAGGGTGTCCTACAGTTGTTATAACATTGTACAGTACACCCATCGCAGGGAATATTTTTAGTTTTAATGGAATTTTATCTGAATACTTTAAGCATTATTACTACAGGATTGCGTATTGTCTCTTTTCAGTCACAGTGGTAATTTTTAATTGAATTTTCTCTCATGAGCTGCTTCGGTGCCAGTTCCATCAGCCGAACGATAGATGTGACGTGTAGTTGAATTCCAGCTCACGTGAGGTACGGACAAACTACAATATAAACCTAGATACGTTGTTTTAACTCACTACAGCGCTTAAACCAGCCTGATTAAACAGCTAGCGTTACAACAGCACGCATCAACAATTATATTCCCGTTTTTTAGCCTTCTTTTGACCTAATTTTCAGTTACACGTCACAGCCATCGCTCGGCTGATGACGCCGAAATGGAAGCAGCGTCAACAAGAAATTCACTTAAAAAGTACTGACCCGTCATAGGCGAAAACCACAGGGTGCTCCATGGATAGAAATGTGTAATGCATTGTTTAAGAGAGGTAAAGAGTTGGTGTTTCTAGCCATACAAAACTACAGGCCCAAATAGACGTATGTCGGTAGTGGCGTCGCGGCGGCGGCTACGTAGGACCATGCATAGGTAGAATTGTCAGCAGCGTTGCATCGAGTTACATCACGCCGCAGCGCAATCGACTGCGTTCACGCAGTGAGCGGGTGGGCTTACGCCTTCTCACGTGCAAGAAGTCTTGTGTGTCGCGTCCCACTTTTTTTTTTCAATAATTTTCTCAAAAGAAGCGCATGTAGCCACATTATTTTTAGTCACAACGGTGAGTAAATGTGCTTGACAGTTTCTTTCGATTGACTTTCTAATGCGTGCTACGCGGATACATTCAAACAACCTGTTGAATGACGTTCAAGACTGTAAAGAGCATTCAGTTCTGTTAACCTTTAGTAGTCATTTGAATATTTCGAAGGCCTCCACAGTTCCTGATTGACTGGAATGGTAATTAATGTGAATTCTGCTAAGAAACACGACAGCAACAGAAGCACAAAACTCGCCCGAATAGCTACATGGACAATGGCATTTGAAGTGCCCTATGTTGAGTATAAATATAAGTCTAAACTTGTATGAACATAACTGTAAATGTATTTTCGCCAATACCAAAGTAAAAACTGAATCAGCAACTTTAGTAACTTAGGACTGCAAGGAATGCTTTGAACTTAAAATTTGTGGCCACCTTTTTCAGTCGTCTATGCTGTAGCTGACTTGCGCTTAAGGAATTACAGTGCGTGGATTTTCCTTAAAGAATTTTATTTTTACTTCCTGTTATCATGTTCTCATTTGTATGATGATTGTTAGAATTTATGCTGTGTACATAAATTTCACTCCCCTGCTAAATCATCTCAGTTCTGTTGGCCGGCCAAGTGCACAGTTTTTGCTGGGTTCAAGTGTTCGCATTGTATGCAACATGCTTTAATACATTGAAGGAGAAAAGGGCTACTTTGAATGTTTATGTTCACGTGACATCCACTCTTTCTGGGGTCTTGGTCTCAAACGGCAACTGCCACAAGAAAATTAATATGCAACGCCCAATTCCAGGAAATCTGCGCTGCAAATCCTGAAATGCCAGCTGAAAAACGGCGCTGAAGCTAAGGACGCCATGACACCTGTGACTCTGTGTGCAGTGCAGATCAGACAACTTCTACATATTTATTAATTATAACCTGCCTGTGGTCACATGGCAAGATTGAGCACATAAATTGAGCTTTACTGTTTTCCCTCTTAAGACAGTGCTAGGTCTCCATTCGATCTTTAATACAGCGTGTCGCATGGTTAGAAATAAAAATAGCCATCCATTGCAAACAGTCTGTGGAAGAGTTGCAACTGGCCTCTTTGGATTCTAATGTGCTTAAAGCTGTCTGCTTTCTTGCTCTGCATAATAAAAGATGTATACATCTACAGCCCCAACGCTTTCTGCAGCTGCGTTGGTCTTGGTCAGACACGTGTAACTAACGTTCCCTGAAAATCCACCGCAGCTAGCTTTGTTAGCTAGGCTTACAAAGAATTAGCCGCGAAAGTGTTTTAATTTGTGTTCTCTGAATTGTTTTGTTGCTTTTGGAGCTGGTTTCTGCGATTATATCCAACCCGGCACCAACCTAAACGCGCCAGACGGTGATCAACTGAAGTCCTTCAAGAAGTATTTTGATGCATCCTGATGAACATCTACTGACAATGAAATAAAAACTTTCGCAAAATACATTCTTGGAGCCGCGCGTTACATGCGAACACAGTGTACACATGGCACCTTCTTATTTTGTTCTTGCCAAAGTCGCAGTTCCACAGGATTGGAAGGTAGGCAATGTCATTCCAGTCCCGAAAAAAAGGCCCTTCACTGTCACCCACTAATTATCGTCCTATATCTCTCACTTGCGTTTGTTCTAAACTAATGGAACATGTAATTCACTCGCATGTCGTAAACTTTCTATTATCTAATAATTTCTTTAATCCCGACCAACATGGGTTTCGTAAGGGTCGCTCTTGTGACACTCAGCTAGCATTATTCATTGATGATCTTAGTTCTAGCCTCGATAATAACATTCCCGTTGATGCCATATTTTTAGACTTTGAAAAGGCTTTTGACAAGGTTCCTCAGAAAAGGCTATTTTTAAAACTTTCGTGTCTTAACCTTGATATGCGCATATATGAATGGATATGTGATTTCGTAACTATTCATTTTTGAAACAGCGCAACAAAGACGGGACGTGGAAACTGAGGGGTAAAGACAAACAGGCGCTGACTAACAACTGGGTTTATTGAAAAAAAAACACAAATATATAGACAGAGTTAGGAAAGATTAATCGCCACCATAGTCAACTCATGCCACATGTGAAGCCAGATACCCAATCTCCCCTTCGGAAAGGGCGACCGATGGGCAACTAATGCACGTTGCGCCTTTCTCACGTATAAGAAAAGCTTCAATCACTTCTCGCATCATCTTATCACAATGGCGGAACACGATATTGGTGTTCTTATAGTCGGGGGTACATTTGCATTTCTTGCAACGGAATGCACCTTTAGCGAGAGGGTCTCCTTCAGATTTTCTTTTTTCGTAATCTTTTTCGTGTTGACATTTGCACTTTCTGCAGTGGACCGCCACGTGTGACAGGGGGTCTTTTTTCTGGTGTTCTCATGTTCCATGAGTCGCTTGTTGATGCATCTTCCTGTTTGGCCAATATATGTGGCGCCACACGAGAAGGGAATTTTGTATACTACCCCTACCTCGCAAGCTACATAAGGGGAAACATGGCGCACCTGACAAGCCCTTTTGTTTCCCTCCTGCCTCTGCCTTACCTGTTTGCACATCCTGCCTAATTTCTTCGGGGCAGAAAACACGACGTCAACGCCATATCTGCCTGCCACTTTTTTGAGCCCATGGGACAAGCTGTGCGCATATGGAACCACTGCCGGCCTTTTATTTTTATTTTCATTTCTTGCACTCGGCCGAGCCCCATACTTCACCTGCCTAAGCAATTTCTCCGCTGCCCTAGAAATGAGGTGAGCCGGATAGCCATTCGCGCATAATCTGTTTGATTGGGCTGCAATGCTCTCCCCAATCATTTCATGGCAGGACTTCTTGAGTGAAGATTGCAGGCAAGACAAGATAATGCCTTCTTTTATAAGCTTGGAATGACCTGACCTGAAGTTTAACAAGGGCTTAGCCGATCTTGGCCGATAACACCAGCACACGTGCTTGTCTCGGGAAAACAAAACCAAATCTAGAAACTGCAGTTCCTTGTTCGTGGGTACCTCTGTTGTAAATTTTAGCCCTTAAGGTGTTTAATGAGTACGGGCGTGGGCTAAAATTTACAACAGAGGTACCCACGAACAAGGAACTGCAGTTTCTAGATTTGGTTTTGTTTTCCCGAGACAAGCACGTGTGCTGGTGTTATCGGCTCATCACGCTCATCACGTGTCTCCTCGCACCAGTCACAGCAAAGCCGTTTATCCCCCCCGCGCACGCACCACTGCGCACCTTCATTCCTTCTTTTCCCAGACTGCAGTAGACTGGAATGGCCTGCCTGCCGATGCCGCACTCCACACCAGCCCCGTCCATTTTAAACAAGCCATTGAAAATGTTCTGTTTTAAACCCCATGTCATTCATTTCAGATTCATTTTTTGTATTGTTTCCCCTCATGTAATACTCCTATTCAGGGGTATTTGAGGTGTACAAAAAATAAATAAATGAATAAAATATGCAGCGGGATGCTTTGTGCAATGCAAGGCATCTTGAAGTGGTGCAGTGGCAGCTTTAGTTGTGCACTGTGGAGCTACAGCAGCGTTGGAGGCTAATTGGACTGCCTGACCGAATTTATTTTGTAAGACATACACGATATGTGTAATCATCGCAATGGATGAGATCATGACCGGTACACAACACGTAATATATCATGCAGCTGAATGCCGTCATGTAAGAATACAATAATAGTAGTTATGATAACAACTGTACACCATTACAGCGTGCTATGATTTCAGTCAGCTGCATGAGGTAGAATGCAAGCTTTGTGATACAAACGTGATAAAGTTTCTTCGGCAGGAGAGCCCGTGAATCGTTTGTTATTCTTTACTGTTGGGAACGACGACGGGGAACTGACTCTTTCCCGCTTTCACTGTTTGGATAAGAGTAGGCTATGCTTACACAGCATCAGAGAATTTCTTGAACGAAAGGAAATCATATAAAACTTCCATCAGTTTTTTTTAGTGCAGGCTTTCACAACTGATATTCGACCAGTATTGATGCGTGCAGTATGTCCTAAAGGTATTCCTGAGCTGCCGATCGCTGCGTTTTGAAGAACCCTCTTTCTCTTGCTAAATAGTTTATCCGTGTTGGCGAGGAGTACGGTGCTGGTCTGACTCACCTTAGATTACATTCTTCTCTTTGAACAACTCAGTGCTACACTAGTCGAGGGCCTCTACCGTCCCCTCATTAGCCCTTTGCCATTAGTTAGTTCGTTATGTATGCGCACGGCAAGCATTTTTGGCAGCAAGTGTGCCTTGTGTAACCTTAGGGAGTAAACGCGCTTTGGGTGCTAAATTGTCTTTGCTGCTTCATAGAGACGGTTCATTTTCTTTAGTTTTATTTTAGCATAGCACCTCTTGGTTTCTTTCTACTGCATTAGACGGAAGACAACGGTTCAAAGTGAAAAATGTGAGCGTGTGCATCTGAAGTACTTTAGCTTGGTCGGCACAACGAGAATTCTGTGTACCTTTTGCACG
Source organism: Amblyomma mixtum (assembly GCF_055824585.1). NCBI lineage: Eukaryota > Metazoa > Arthropoda > Arachnida > Ixodida > Ixodidae > Amblyomma > Amblyomma mixtum. The sequence continues at coordinate 68,062,240 of NC_143015.1, read as the reverse complement.
GATTGAGGAGTAGTTCAATAATATTTACACTCTCATGCATACGGGCCTCATATGAGGACACATATTTATCCTGCCATAAAAGTCGTCCAGTTGCTTGCAGAGAGTCACTAGCCGCATGTTGTCCTCAGATGAGGACATGCGAAGGTTTCTAAACTGTTACACAAACGGCGCTTGCTGTCCATGTTTTTTTGAAGCGCCAGGCTCTAAAGGAGAGTAGACTTGTTTGAGGTCACTGAATGTTCATAGAAAACAAAAAAATAATTGCTCGACAGGCTATGGTGCTCTTCGACTGTAAAAAATATCTGCAAAAAGAACAGCTTGGGATCCATAACATCTGCTTTCTTTACCGTATTTTTCTTAGCTATGGGCTTGATACAAGATAAAGAACAGGTGTCCTCAAGTGGAGACATTCTGCATGAATTGTGCAGCCTCGCCTACAGCGCCAGGAAATAAAAATGTACCCGCAGAAAGCCAGACTTGGCTAGAAAGCGCTTTATTTTCCCGCGCTTTTCGTGCGTGCGCGGTTTAGTCAGCTTTTGCGGGAGTTTCATGGTTGTGTAGAAGTTCCGCATTTCCTTAGATCGCGAAAAAAACGATACTTTTCCAAGACGTCTTCAAAGCCAGGACTGTCCAGAGAGAAAATCGATGCTTCTTTGGACCTGTCATCTGACTCTGATGGCGATTCAAAGGCGGATGATTGGGAGCAACTACACACCGACCTTTACACTTCAACCAGCTCAGAAGAAGAGAGTGATGACAGCGAGACTGTGCGTGCTAACGGCGCTTCAACAAGATCTGTTGCAAGGGCCCCCTTGCGGACATCTACCACGAGAAAGGACAGTACAGTGTGGATCGCCAACAAAGACAACGACTATGCAGGAAAGCCTCCCGATTTTCTTAGTGAGCATAGGGTCAACGTGCACGGCACACTTCCAGTTGACTACTTCCTCGCCGAATATCCAGACTCATTGCTGGAGCACTTTGTTTTTTAGACAAATTTGTACGCAATGCAAAAAGGCAGAGATAACCTATGGTTCATTTTGCCAGAGCTAAAAGTCTTTCTTGGCATGGGCTTGGTAATGACTTACATCAAATACCCAAGGATCAGATATTACTGGTCCACAGAATCCTGCCTCAAAATGGACATTGTCGCAGATACAATGCCTGTAAATCGTTTTGAAGACTACCAGAATGACCACGTGGCTGGAATGAGGCCAGTCATTGATGCACTCAGCGAAGCATTTTGCTCTGCAGCTGATTCTGAGGAATACCAATCCTTGGACGAGATGGTGATTCCATTCAAGCGGCGCTGCTCCATAAAGCAATGCCTCCCAAGTAAGCCGAAGCGCTGGGGCTTCAAGGTGTGCGTGAAAGCAGGAGTGTCTGGCTACATTTATCGCTTTGAGGTATACCAAGGGGCAACTGGTGGGCGAACCAAAGTTTTAAGAGAATTTTGGGTGGCCGGAGACGTTTTCATTATGTGATCTGAGGGATTTGAAAGTAAAAATCATAAACTTTATGCCGATAACTTCTTAACACCCATGGCACTCTTCCGGAAACTCAGAGAGGATGGAATAATGTTTGTTGGGACATCCCGTGCAAACGTCTACTAGGAGCGGATAAAAATCTAAAGGCCTTTAAAGAGCTCGAAAATGACAGAAGAGGAAGCACATCAAGTTGCACCTCAGCAGACAACATCAAAGTGACGAAGTGGCTGGACAACTCGCTTGTTCACGTCAACAGAAAAGAGAGCAAAGTAATGAATGTCACCGAGCCGTACTTCGTGGAAGTTTACAACAAACACATGGGAGGTGTCGACGTCATGGATTCCTTGATTAAAACGTATAGAAATGACGTCCGAAAGAAGAGGGGCTTCTTGAGAATGATCTTCCACCTTCTAAATGCAGAAGTTATGAACGCCTGGATTGTGTGGAGGTGAAAAAAAGGTGGGGAGCATTGTATGGACCAACTTGAGTTCCGAAGTCGCGTTGCCAAACAGCTCATATTTCGCGGGGAAGTAGCACAGATCTCGAAGTGACGAGGCCGGCCATCCAGCAATCCTTCGCCAGCGCCTATAAAAAAAACAGAGAGTGCTTTACCATATCTCCTTAGAAAAGCGGTGTCCCCAAAGAAGAGCGACCAAAAGTACGCCAGCTGCTGTCGAAGTCTCGCCTGCCGCAGCAAGGCAAGGTACCTCTGCGGTCGCTGCAACGTCCCTTTCTGTCCTGAGCATTCTCTGTCCTGAATGCTTCCAGTCCTTCCACAGTGTATGAGTGGAATAGGTAAGGCCGATCGTAAGCATTTGGTTTGGTTTGGTTTATGGGGTTTAACGTCCCAAAGCGACTAAGGCTATGAGAGACGCCGTAGTGGAGGGCTCCGGAAATTTCGACCACCTGGGGTTCTTTAACGTGCACTGACATCGCACAGTACATGGGCCTCTAGAATTTCTCCTCCAAAGAAATTCTAGCCGCCGCGGCCGGGATCGAACCCGCGTCTTTTGGGTCAGCAGCCGAGCACCATAGCCGCTGAGCCACCGCGGCGGCCGTAAGCATTTCAATTTAAATTGTAATTGTTTCTTTCAGAGTTCTAGTATGAACGCTCAATAAGTTTTATTAATATATTTTTCGTGTGTACTTAAGCCAGAGACTAATGTCGGCTTACAGCATGTTGTCCTCATTTGGGGACAGATAAAAATGAGATACAGAGGCTCTTGATTACTCGCAATGAAATTTTGTCGTAATATTTATGGCCTGTAGTAACACTTTTAAGCGAAATAATTTTGTTTATCCTCCAGACTTAATTCATGCATGAGAGGGTTAAGGCAGTGGAGCTTAAGGTACGTGGATAGAAAAATGAACCTTTACTCTTGGTCCTTAATTAATCTTCAGAGATCACAAGACACGCAGCGCATGTTAACGCCTACTGACAGGTTTCTGAAGAGCTGGTGACACTATGCAAACTATATATTATACCAACGTGTGTACTTTCTTGACCTGCATGTTTCAGTGAGAGATATCTCGATTTGCAATGGGCAGTCTGCTTGAACCGGCAGGATCATAAACACATTGAGAGTAGAACAGCTTCAAAAAAGTGTATTGTGTAGAAGATGTGAACAAGAAAACAAGGAAAATCCATGCAGGTGCAAGCAAAACAATAAACTGGTTTTTACTGTACGTATCATAATTATTGTTAACAGCTGTGACATTTAATATGCCTGCTTAGTTTCCGAGCAAACCCGTCTCTAATGTAGCGCGCAATAAAGAAATGCGAAGAAAACCAATCAATATATGCACAAAATTATTTTGCTGGTTTGATTCTGTGCCGAATAGTAGTAAATGAAGTTGTATTTAATCGAAACTATAAAATTTGCAACTCCGTGGTCCGGGCGCTCATATTACTTAGTGGTGCAATTTGAAGCGTAGTGGGGCTCGTAAGATGCATAAAGGCATCTTATGGCGTGGCTTAGGTACCTCCTGGTACCACGGCAACCGTACAACCAAAAGAAATTGCTTTCTTTTACTCAATCGACAGCTGGTGAATGCACCTCTTAACATGACACGATAGGGAGAAAATTTTTCTCCACATATATACATGCGTAATAACAACAAAAAGTAAGGCTTGTCGATTGAGCACCATCACGCTCGAGAGCACAAAAGCTCAAAATTAAGGCACCACTGCGGCATTTATGCTTTCACTCAAGCTTGAAAGTACTGAAAAGGAAATTTATGGGTGAGGAGAGGTAGGTTTTGTCCGCACCGTTGTCTATATTTGGCATCGCAAGAATACATAGACTGCTACAGCCCCTGTGAGCAAGTTTTCAATTGTCCGTGGCCTCGACAGAGAACTTCCGCATAAATGAGGCAAAAATGCATAAAAAATTTGTGTATAAAATATAGTCCCGCACAATAGCGGGCAAGACTAGTTTCACTTATTTTACTTTACAGTGGAATCAAACCACACCAGGCCTTTAAAATTGACTCATGCGTTCCAATACAATAGAGAGGGGATAGTCAGCGCAAAAATCGTTGCTTGCAACCGTCTCTTAGCGTATTCTTCCAGGCAAGAAACAAGGAACCCAAAGAAGGTGAAGGGGTGTGGGTTTGTTAAGAACGCACTTTCGTGCCATACTACTATCTTCAGGGCGCAATTTCGCCCCTGCAGGCCAAGTAGTAGCATGGCCTGCGGTCGCGTTATTGCATCCTAGGTATGGCAGCAACACTTTTATTACGAAAAAATCAAAAGCACCAATGTGCTGACTATGCTGATGCATAGTAGAGAACTCGTAGTGGCTTGAGTTAATCTAGAGGGCTTTACTACAATACTCTTCATAGCCTTAGCGTTATTATGAGACATATAGCGCCCATCTCAAATACATCTGAACAGCGTTATTGTTATTAAGTTAAAAGAACTATCGCTTCAGATGAGTACGAAGAAATACAGACAGAAACAAGGTGCACTCAAGATCGAAAGAATTTATTTCTTCGATGAAACGCATGGCGTAAAGTGGAACCTGTCCATACAGAACGGATATAAACAAAAAATCAGAATAATACAAAAGATATCGCTTTTTATATACATGACAGACTGCCACTGGTATTGCCTAGATTATGTGACCAATTTGCCTCAGAAGACTCACATTATATGCGCCTCCACTGCATAGCAGACTTGTAACACCATACGTTGGCTCGCAAACGCTACGCCTACAATACTTAGCCAGAGATCTACTCCCCTTTTTCAAATCGCTTGTACAGTACTTTCGCAGTCCGCCGTTCAGGCTGTGTCCTGACTACCCTGCATAACCATTCCCCCACAAAAGTGGCTTGCAGTAGGTGGCACCCGTTTTTGAAGGGCAGAAACCTGTATTTGTGCTTGTTTGCGCATGTCAGCTTCTCTGCTGAGATAACTGTGTTTCGCACTTGCACAAGCAGTTCGAAGACTGAACAATACGCCTAGACTGTACTTTTTCCGGCTTTTTTAGCTAATTCGATAGCTCACCCACGTAAGTTATGGCTGCCGTCTCGAACTTCCACAACCTGCTTCGGCTCCCTTGACTGTGGGCGCATATACTCTGCTGCTTTTAAAAGTGCAGGGTAGCAAACTGGTTCCAGCTACTAGTTAACTTACCCACCTTTCCTCCTCTTTTTCTTCCTCTTCCTCCTGTCACTGCCATCATTGTGCTCCAAGGGAACCAGCATTAGCCAAAGTCCAGCATTAGAGAATGTTCTCATGACCTAGTAGTGTTCAAGATTTTATGAATGTCTGGCATTGAGTGGACTCCATCATTTGCATGTAGTGTGAAGAAGGCGGTTTGACTAACTGAACAATCTACACAGCTGCACAATGCTGCTTAGCATGGCAACGAACTAACTGATTTCCAAAGGGAGATGGAGGAGTTGATTGGTTTGAATAGCATTCCTCGGATGCCATGGCACGGTTTTCTCATGCACTTGTAGTGCGCAAGCGCAAGCAAATAACCTTAGATAGCAGATTTCAGCAATTTTTCATAACCAGAAGCCTTTGACACGTGGTCTACTGCCACGCTGGGCTGGTAGCGTCCTGTTTACCGGATTTGATGATTAAGGGGAGATATCTTTTTTATGTAAATTACAAACCATCTAGCGCACACACTCGCAAAGTGCGGAGAAAGTATCGTAGCCTTTGGAGATTTGAGCTAGAAGTGGAATCAATGCGTTGAGACCGAGGCATATCCTGCGTGGAAGTCAGGCCGAAGAAGATGAATTTCAGTACATTTTTGTGTAATAGTATTTGAACAGATATACGAGCAAGGAATGATATGCAGGCCTGGAGGATGGTGTTGAAAGACATAAGGAGGAAATTATGAATTTGGGAAAGACCTCTTCGGAGACCATGTTCTATGGCTGATTTATTGGCATAATAAAGCACTAAATTATCAGCCTACGGGTTCATATTTGTTACTACATGAAGCTGTCGATCACTGACGTATAAAAAGGAAACCAGTGGGCAGATCAACTAATTCTTGACAAATACTTCACATGAAGCTAGTAGACTAATAAATTTGATACCAACAGGACTCATCGGGAGTCTATATTCTTAAAGGACAACTGACACCAAATTTTTCCTAGTATGTTTTCTCCTTTCAAACATTGTAGTACACAATGGTATGCATGCCGCACACAGCGTTTTTACATACGACCGCTAAATAACTGTTAATTCAAAAATAAAGAGTTAATTGCGCGAAAGGGTTAGGACACCAGGGAAACACATTCACGACTCTTAGAAGCATTGAATGACAACTTTATTTTTCAGGAAAACGCAAGCCGTGTTTAAGCGCTCTCTGTGACAAGCCGTTACATTGCACACGATAAACCTGAGATTATGCCATCTTGGAATTCAACACTAAAACGTGAAAAACATAAGTGAAGCTATCACTGGGCCGACCCTCCCTATCAAACAAGTGAAAAATGCTCAGCAATGCATACATGGTTACTAAAAGTGATACCAACAAACAGGAAACAGCTCGCGACAAGATGAAGAGTCGATCTTTCTAAAATAAACAATGAACAAAACTTTCTACAGCACTTGAAGCTTGCATCAATCGAAAATACCGTGAAAAACTACAAAGTACTAGGTCAAAACCAAGAAGAAGGCGCCATCTCTGGGACCTTTACAAGAAGGTGGCGTCAAAAGAATGAAAACAGTGAACAACAGTACGTCATGATCTAAAACCACAGCGAGCATTTGTGCATCATCTAAGAAGGCTTCGTCAAAAACACTGTGAAAAAAAATTCCAGAAAATGTGAATCTTAAAAACACATTGATACACCCAAGGACCTCCAAACTGAACTAAAGCTACTAGAAAACTTTGAAAACCTTCTAAGGCAGAGCGAAAAGAAAGAGCGTTTTCTAGATAGGAAGAAAAGAGCGTCAAAGAAAACCGAACCAAAGCAGAAAATCTTACTCAAAGTTTCTTTCTGGGCTCAAGGTCTGTCAAACCTCACAAAAAGTGACAAAATACTTGCCAACAGGCCAACCTACACGAAACCATTCAAAAATGAGAATTCTTCCGAGGTGAGGGACATGAGGTATTGCTGACGCATTAGTCTGATGTGCCTATGTAAAAGGCATCTATAACTAATCTTTGCCATTTATCTTTTTCCCTTGCCAAAAACGTTGTCCTTACAAAGCATGGTGCGCAGTCTTCGTTCTCGTATTTCTTGCAGTGATCAGCCAGGAATCCATCTGTTTTGTTGTTCACGTTCCGCCAGTGCTCTTGCGCTCTTTCGTTAAAACGTCTTCCAGTTTGTCCAATGTATTATACCTTACCGCAACTGAGCAGAATGCTGTAAACCACACCTGATGGACAATCAGTATACTTGTTTTCCTGGTTGATGACGCATTGGCCCTTCTTTTTCTTTTCTTGCATCTTTCTTGCATAATTTAATTTCTTCTTGACTCCGTTCCGGTCTCTGTTTCATCAAACGAACTATGAATGCGACGTGCCGTTAAATATGATGTCCCCTAGAGCACGGAAAAACTACAATGTAAACGCTGGTAAGTTGTTTCACCTCGCAACAGCGCTTCACGAAAAAACGACGTAGAACCATTTACATTGCTGTTTTTCAGTGCTTCACATGACTTAATGTTGGCCTACACGTCACAGCAATCGCTTGGTTGATGAAAAAGAAATCGGAACCGCGTCGAGAAGAAATTAAATTATCTGTCACTTAGCGGTGGTATGTGAATACCGCGAGGTGCTGCATGCATATCAATGCGTCATGTACCTCCTAACGCATAGACTTTGGGAGGGGTAGAGCTGCGCCTGCGCACTGGACTAACAAAGGTGCAGCACCGGTGTAGAACGGCACTTGAGCCTTCCCAATGCCCACGCGATCCCCTAATCTAGCGCCAAGACCGCACTCACTTTGCTCTTCCAGTCCTGCCTAGGGTGTGAGTCGATTTCCCCGAGGCCCGTGCTTGTGACATCACACTCTAAGTACTGCGGCAGAGATTAGCTCATTGAGACGTCTCTGCTATGGCTTAATCTGCGAACATCTTTGAGGCCGGTGAGGTTGTTTTCTAGTTCCTCGTCTTATTACTCCCTGGCGATGAAACTCAAATATCAAGCCAAAGTTGAGCTGTTACCATGCCATTTCTTCCTTGAAGGGCCGAAGCGCAAGGCTGCGCTTCTTCGACGACCCGTCCGCGACTCGGCTACTAGCGTCGCTGAAAGCGAAATTCCGGCGCTTGTATTCAGACGACGCAGGGAGACGCAGATATCCGGCGAGGCAATCTCTCTGCGTTGAAGCCGTAAATGTCTTGTGCATGGGATTTCGTAGTGACCAATGACTAGCCGCGTACTGGCGGCACCTTCAGATAAATACACGCAGTTGCAACGGCAGTAGCGCCCCTTCTGTTCCGGCGTTATTGCCCCCCTTGTCCACCGCAGTTTGTTACCACTGCTGCTGAATAGGACGCTAAGGTACAGAGAGGGGATAACTGAGCGGCTTTATCGTTGATCTCTCCACATCTACCTCCGGGGTCGCCAGTGCGTACAGCCTCAAATGTTTGGTCTCCCTTTTCTGCGGGCGTTTAGAGACAATATTGGTAGACAAGACACTGACGCGGCGCCGAAGAAACGCTGCCTTGTGGCTCAACCCTGAGATCTCTTGTTCATTCTCCATTCAACCAAGTGGTGTACAAGAGCAGTGTGTTGGAATGTGTTCCAGTGACCTTTCCTTACTTAATATACAAATTTGATATCACTGTAAAAGCGCTGTTAACCTGAGGCAGAAACCTCAGACAGAAGGAAGATTGCGTAAACCACAGTACATCATGACGGGTAAAAGCAGTGTCATAAAGTGGTGCTCTAAAATAAACTGTGAATGCGCAGAATACATGTTAGCAGGTCACTGAAACTGCATAGAAGTTATGTACTAAATAGAAATGCTCGACGAAGAAATTAGAGGCGTAGAAAATGCCACTCGCTCGATGCGATTTCCAATAGTGTCCTGATGAGCGCCTGAAAGAAGAATCAGGAAAAGGAGCACCATTTTGAACGAATGAGACTAATTTAGGCATTCGAACTTATGCAACATACATTGATGGCTCACAGCACATCAGCGCGGCTATCGCATTTAGTCGTCATCAAAACGTACACGCTCCAAACGCGTGCTTAGCAGCAGAGCAGAATGACCACGGTGGGCACAGCGTACAACTGATTGTACTGCAGTAGCTTCCTTCTTATATTACTCTAATATTTACTACAGTGATTGCCACCTTCGGGTTATTGCTTGCAAACTCGTTATTGGTCTCCGCTAAATGTTAACTTGTCCAGCTCCAAAACAGCCCCGTTTTCTTTTCATACAGAGAAGTCACTAGTAGAAGAACACACGGCCATTACTTAGGACTGTATGCAAATCATTCTTCGGCATACAGTGATGAGGGGTTTTAGCATTTAGTTTATTTTCGTGAGATCATCCATTTCACCGTGACATTCACAGATGGTGGGCGCTAAGCATTCAAGACTGATCTCGCGCAAAGGACGGTCGTGTTTTGCATTTCCATCGGTCAATTTATAGGGTCAGCCATGCATTCCTGAAAAACAAAAAAACAAGAAAAATGTAAACAATATGACACATGCACATTTGCGTGTTTTCCTTAAACAGCACATGGCCCAATTGCATCTGACACACTAGGAAAATTAAGAGCCAGTTCTCTAGAAATAAACTGTACTTCTCGATTTGATAGCATTAGAAGCACCAAGTGGCCAAACTGCATCGTCGTTCACAAAATTCACCTATTGACTGAAGGAAAGTGGTGTCACCCCGTCGGAGCATTGACGCGTGCTGGAGGAAGTTACGTCATCCGACTGGAAATGACCCCACCAGATGAGAAGTTACATTAGTTAAATGAATGAGTGTAATGAATGAATAAATGAATTCCTATTCACAAAGACAAGGTACAAAAAAAGGTCACCCTAAGAGGCTCAGAGCAAGGTACAGTTGCCTCACAGATGTCAGCCTCTTTTCCCAAAGCATGCAACAGCCAAGCGTTCGCAGTTCAAAAAACATGACAGATTGAAATACATTGAAACGGATGATAAAATGGATGCACATCATTTAGGCACTGAAAGTAGAACGCATTAAGAGAGTAAAAAATGTTACAGGCACTGAAAGCAGAACACGATAAAAAAATCAAGTATTTTTTAAAGCAGCATCAAATACTTTCATCTGTCTTTCGAAGATTGATATGGACGATGATTCGTTTACAATAGAGGTGATAACAGGATGGTGATTTAAAAAAATCTGCCGCAATAAATTATGGTTATTGCATACCATAGCTTGTGCGTATTTTGCCCGTGTTGTAAGTTGTGTAGCGCGTATTGTAGTCGCGTTCTTTCCGATGAAGTTATAAAAAGCTACTAATGCTGCCGCACTGCCAAGACGTAATGGAATTAGGTGTGCGTTTGAATTTTTGTGCTGTTCTTTATGGTTCACGTTTCACCGGCGTCAGTCTAATGCGCTGTTCGGTTCCTTGAGCTTATTATGCTGGCGCGATTGGCTATGAGCATGGCGCTAAATAAAAGGCTTTTCTCTCACCTGCTATTCTTAATTCTTTAGTGAGCTCTATTTTCTATCTTCCTTTATAATCCCTCGTCCTCTTTTAACCAATGCAAGGCAGGAAGACAGTTTCTTCTGGCTGACATCCCCAGATTTCTTTTATGGTTTGTGGGGGTTTTATGTCCCAAAGCGACTCATGCTATGAGGGACGCCGTAGTGAAGAGCTCTGGAAATTTCGACCAACTGGGGTTCTTTAACGTGCACTAACATCGCACAGTACACGGGCGTCAAGAATCTGGCATCCACCGAAGCTTGACTGCAGCGGTCGGGATCGAACCCGCGTCTTTCGGGTCAGCAGCCGAGTGCCATAACCACTGAACCACCGCGGCGGCTAGATTTCTTCTACCCTCTTTTCCGTTTGATAGGGTGAAGTGCATGGAAGTGACCGTTGCCGTTGCTAGCGCAGCATATGCTAACCAGAAAACTTGTATTCATCTGCTGCCAACGACAATGTTGCCCAGATTGACCGGTGCTTTAGCAACTTTGAGAGTAACTGAGTAGGCTCTCTTTTAAATGCGCCAACTTTGGCGTGTGTTCTTTGTCAACGTGGCCACTGTTAATTCGTCTTCTCACGGGTTGTTAAAAATTTGATGTTCCCTTCGTCGGACATTAGCTGTTCATACAGGATGTGGTCAGCCTCTTATCGAAGCGAGATGGACTGTTTGGGACAGCACACTTAGCAAAAGATGGCAGTGAGGGTGAGGCAGGGTGCTGAATGAGAATACGAACTTTGAGGGCATCACATCAGCACGTGGTGATAGTTTAAAGATTTTTGGACATCAACGGCCCTCGCAGTACCAATGTTCTGCTGTTGATGCAATTTAATAATTGCTGTGACTTCGTTCTGTCCTGAGGCTGACGCGTTTGGCTGTAGCGCGAGCGCTGGCATTCGCCTTTGAGATCGAACAACGTATTTCACAACATCTTCGACCAATTAGAAGTTTATCTATGTTGCTTACGCGCTAAACTGTCCTCGATGAGCGGGACCCGCGTATATGTCCTTGATTTTAGGCATGGTCAGGGAGAGTTGTCATTAATTGTGTCCGACAGTATACGGTGGACAATACCGAAAACTGCAGCCTCCTTATCTCTTTTCTGATTGTCTCGTCTAAGCAGTTCTCGAGAAAGGTTGTGTTGGAAAGCGTTGTTACGCGAAAGACAAAGCCAAAACGTGTCAGGTGCTTCTATTTAGTGACCAACGTTGCCTCAATTTTGCCGTTGAAATCGACTGCGGTCCGAAAGCGATGGCAATCAGCGGGGCTCATGGAGGCTCACTGCATTGTAATCGCTACTGTACGGTTTTTCTTGCTATGACAGTACGGTCGGTTATACCCACCGTGCGGTCGAAATACCAAATGATCGAAGTCGGTGCGTGCATGCAGGGTCGTGGAGCAGGCAGTGTTAAAGTTGAATGGTTCTCACTTGGATATCTGAGGACGGGCCGAGTAGTGGACATGACACTTGCAGTATAAATACACATGTTTTATAGGTAATTGCTGAACTTCCAGAGGAACTTAGAACACCTCGTGGAGGCTGTCCACACTATGCATGATGACGAACCATTCAGTGGAGCTCTTGCGGGCTGTCTACATTTCTCCGACAGGGAGCACCCTGTTTGCTGCCCACATTGTCTTGACAATCTGGTTACCAACTATCTGAAGGACAGCTAGCAATTGCAGCGCTGCCAGATGGATCCGGAGGATGCACCACAAATAAGCATGCCAAGCGCATACTCGGCAACGCCGCTGTCAGGCTATGGATATTTGCGGGAAGCGTTAACCTGTTCCCACGCGGTGATTGCCTTTGCGGATTAGAATATTTATGAATTCGAAAAATAAATAGAAGAAATAGTGAAACTCATCGATTTTCTGACTCCGGTCCCACTGTAGAGGTTAGCATACAGCGTAGCCTTATAACAAGGAGTCCTGCAACAGCTAAAGAGGAAGGCTGCAGAAATCTAATTGAAATTATTTATCTTTAAGCTCCTCCCAAATACCCATCCGCTAAAGAAATGAAGCTAAAGGCATCTCCGTGTAACGGTAAACCAGTCGAACTTTGTGCGAATGGCTTGAAACTACAGGAAATGCATTCGTCTAATACTAGGACGCCCTCTTCAAATTGGGTGTCCTCCAAGGCACTTTACGAAATATGTACCACTAACAGCCCACGGAATTCGTCAGTTTCATGTCGAACATGATTGCAGGGTTCGGTTAGACAAGATTATAGTCCTTAGCATACAAAGTCTATGAAAGCCGCTGTGGCAACCCCGCATGTCAAAACTTTATTCGCTCTGTGAGTGAAAACTGAATTGAAAACATGCTACGCACGCTAGGGGTCTACAGAGCTTAACCAAAACCCACCGTGTTCTTTAATCTGTCTGATGCCTTAAGCACTATAAAATTTGGTGCAATTATGCCAACTAAACGAGACCAACACGACGTTTTTTTTTATTGTATTCCCTCCAGAGTCTCCTCAGGCAATAACAACAACAAAAAGGTAATATGCGTAATGGAATGGCGGCTTTTCGGGACGCTAAGCATTTTTATTCCATTCCTAGGTTTTCGACCGCGGGATCGTTATTTTTCCAGACGCAGCACCACCCATGTTTACTTCGCTGATGCTGCAACTGTCATGCTGATGATGCAACTACGTAAAGTTTTCACAAGAGCTCAATGTATGTTGGTTACGGGAATTCAGTAGTGTTCGTCTCTGTCGTGAAGGCTTTCAAACACTTTCCCTCCTCAACAACTGGCTCATTTGCGGAGACACAGTTCTCCGACCTTGGGTACCACTGTAAATTTTGTCTCGTATTAAGCTTGACAACGGTACTTACATGGTTAAGCCGCTGATGATGCAAACTGGTAACCGCCTGCGTCGTCATTAGCAAACTGAAAGTCACCATAGCCGGGTTGCAGCCGAAGGGTGGCGGTAGCGCCATCAAGGAACCCATGAACCTTAAAACGCTCGCGGGGGGGGGGGGGGGGGGGGGGGGGGTTTCCTCTGCACACAGCAGATAGCGCCAGTGTCGTCCTGCGGCGGAAATCTGGCGCTGAAGGCTTTCATTTGCTCAATCCTGTACCTGGACGACCACGGGCTTGCATCAAGCGCGGCTAAACCATGCAACTACCGTTGACAAAAACTACTGCGCAACAAAAGGTGCCGCATTGCACATGCTCTGTACGCAATTTGGCCACGAACGAGCCAGTGGTTGTGGCGGGATAATTTTTAAAAGCATTGACGATAAAGATGCACAACTCTGAACAGTAACGTGGTGTACGGTACTATGTACGCCACAGGTCTTTTACGGCCTTGTTTCCGTCATATTTGCATATTTTCAATCTCATTTTAAGTTCTTTATTATAATTGCAAAACTAATTTGTTTCCGCTTCCACCTTTCTTGGCTGGATGTCATTATTTCATTATTGACGCTATTGAAGTTCCCTCGTCGCGCAATTAAATTTGGTGCGGACCATCTTTACTGCATGCCGAATGCAGCAATACTATATTTATTGCACTTTGTTTTGGCGAATTGCAGGAAATAGTGCTGAAATTGTATTCCAATCCTAAGAGACATGCTAAACAGTACAAATGTTCGAAAAATTCAGACATTTCATGCACAGAAAACTTTTTCTCATTCCATAAAAGGAATTATACTTAGCAAGGCGCGTTATTTTTCAGAGCTGTCCTGCGTATATACTAGCGTCAATAGATACGCAAAAAAAAAACAACAACATAGAAAGAATATCTAGAAGCTTGAAAACTTTCGAACGCAGAATTGAATCCGTCTTTAGCTCAAATACAAAGTCGAATACCTTAACTGACCCATATGCGTATTTGCAATGCGATTATTTTGATTTTCAGTGCACAAAATGCCACCAATGACGTATATTTGTACTGTGTTTTGAGCATTACAATTTGATTTGGTCCCGGTGTTGCTTGCTATAGGTCTGTGCATGCTTGTTGTACACAAGTGTTATGTGGTTGAAACCGCTCCTCTTGTGCCAAGTAAGTGCAGGGCCTCGTCAGGAGACTACCTCGCTGCCTCAAGGCCTCTAGCCTACATTGCCCAAACAGAAAATAAAAATAACTACAAGTACCTATATTTAAAAGCGTAAGCTCAAAAACTTGAACCAAGAAAGGTATGTATGTGAAAACTGAGAAAATATTTAAAAACAACTGAAAAAGTACTATAAAGAGTGAAATTTCTATTCACCTAACAAAAGTATTAACAATACATTCGTGTTCTGCAGATGACCCCTTAGGAAGAATGCACCGTATCAATAAATGTCGCCTTGAACTGCGACGTGAGGGTGCGGTTAAGGCAGAAAATTACAGAAGAAGGAGAGAGAACCGGATTCAGGGTGCTCCTGTTTATTTTAGTTCATTTAGGATCCCTTACCATGTAGACGCATGACATTGTCACGTGCTTCGTTTGACCCCGCCCGCTTGCATTCAGCGTCCGAACAGCGTATCTCCGAGGTACCGCGGCAACTCTCTCGAGCATGTGCCCAAGCCACGCAGGTAATCTGCCCATTATTGCAAATGCCTGCTTTCGCTCTGGCCTTTATATAGGTCCTGCCTTTCCCAATACATTTCCAATATTGAGCCGATTAGCTACGCGGCTAGGGTGCAAGACACTCAATAATTTTTGTATCTCTCGGTCGCGCAAGGGGCGTTTCTGAATTCTCATTCATACTCCACCATAACAAATGCTACCCAAATAGCTTCCATCGTCCCACAAACACTCACCTCAAGGTCCCAGCTGATTTTACTGTTCTCCTGAAAATAAAAGCACGCGGGCGAAAATCAGTGCGCTGATCACATGTTTTCGTACACTGATGCTTAAGCTCCTAGGAACTGCTGCTGCTTCTCGGTAATACACAAACCCTGGAGCGGAGGAGTTTCACTACTGCACTTCTGAAAGAAATAATATGGACACATGATGCTTAATCAGCTTAATATAAGCACCTGATTGAGCTTTGGCAGAAGAGACAGAGTATTAGTCCTACGAGGAGAAGCGATGATGATGAAACTGCAGTTATGGTTGTCTTAGCGGAAAAACAAAACTACATTACACTTAAGAGAACTTCTTGCTGGGCTAGTTGGTGATTTATTGTAAAGTAAAGACGCCAATAACCACACACACACAAGAGAAGAGAATGGGACAGAGCTTACATTACTTCAATAAGATGTTAAGATCAAAATTTTTTGCGAAAATAATCATTTGATCCCAGTCTTCACTGAGAGACAGTGAAAAGATAAAAATTCTTATATTCAGATGCATGATCGAATCTAGAGCCATCCGGAAGCGTGTCGTCCCCAGGCACGCATTTGTTCAAGGCGGGAACTGATGAACTGACTTACGCGAAGAGTGTAGGTGAAGCAGTACTTGACGAAAGCCGCCTGTGAGATAGGAATAAGAAACGGAGAGGCCACTTGTCAGGCAGAACGCGGATCACTGCCGGGGTTAAATTCAACACCAAATGTAGAGGCTTTCAGCAAGAGTTTGTTTCCTTCATCGAATAATTATTTAATGCTTATTTCTACCTCCTTTGGTACAAAAACGAGACAGAGGCAGAGGTATAAGAAGCCGTTGGCTTCATTTACGCCAAGATGATTTGGTATTTCATGCCATTGGTACACGGAAGCGAAAATAAAGCAGCGCATTCAATGTGCTCGTAGCGCCTTCAATAAAGTACAAAAGACATAACAACCGTGCGCGCCTCTGTCTCTGACAGAGAGCACAATGAACTTCTCCCGTCACCTTTGCGGAGCAGGAAATGGATACTGAAAGTCGTAAGACCTCTGAGAGTAAAATGCACATATACAGATACACGGCATTCGCTTCATCACCACTGCTTAAAATATCATCATTAAAGAGTTTCACATTACAAAAAAATTCAGGGGACACTTCAGGTCTGCTTTAAGGATAATAGGCGATAGGGTAATTAGGTCCTTCCCCAGCCTGGGGCCCTCTTGGCATATTACTTCACGTGCAAAAACACTGTTATTTGATTTATTTTATTTTGGTGAATTTAAATTTTTCAATATTATTTAATATCGTTGTTTTTTTCTAACATTATATAATATTACACCAGGCCTTCCTTGTACAAAGCCTAAAGAACATTCCTCAGTAGTCGAGGTGAAGTGTGCCCGGCTCGCGGTTCGGGTCCTAGCTCGACCATTTTTCTTTTCAGCGCAATCATTTTCATTCTTCACAGGCACTGCGTAGTCGTGATGGAATGATGTCATGGCCTTGTAGGACAATGACCAACTCTGTACTCACGTCATTAGCGGTTTACTCAGTGATCGTTGGGAGTGCTTGAATTAACCACGAGATGCCATCTGGTTAATTCAAGCACCCGCAACGATCACTGAGTAAATCACTGATGACGTTGCAGACCAATGACCAACTTTGTAGTGACGTCACCAGTGGTTTAATTAGTGTTCTTTGGGGGTGCTTTATTCAATCACGTGATGTCACGTGGTTTTCGCGTCACTACCAGGCCCCCAGTCCCGATTGCGTTGACACGCACACAACGAGGGCGGTATCGCCGCTGAACGGGAACCTTGTTAGTTATTGCTCTATAGCGCCTCCTGCGCACGCGCAGAGTGGGGCCAGGGATGGCCACTTCGCATGCGCAGCCGACGTCGGTACATCAGTATACGTCTACACTATTACATTTCCATTCCGTTAGCACTTCACTCTCATGAACACTGTCCTTCATCACGTAGAAAGCAAGGACAATTCTGTCTTCCCACTACCAGCGCCTCCTGCCTCCTCCTCCTTCTTCTTCTTCTTCTTCATCCTCTTAAGAATGCCTCTACGCTTTGCTTCCTCCTCTTCCTGCTCCTCCAATAAGGGACAAGGAGACAAATTTGTATCATTGCCCAATTCCTTCACTTTATCTTTCTTTTTTAGTTTCTATTCCCAATGAAGAACCCCTTTTCATTGTACCCTTCTACAGGAACAGTAGACCCTGCGACGTGTCAGAGGTTGACTTCTTTCGGTGCTTCCGTTGTTTGGCACTCCCTAGAGATTCTATGGCTCTGGGTTGTGAATACATGCTGAGAATACACAGAGAATACGTGTGACACGCTATGAACGTGCAAGATATATACATTCAAGGAATAAAAAAAGATTTCTGGACTCTTGCGAAGGTTCTACTGCAGAGCGCGCAGTCAACATACATTCTGGCCGAAGGACACTAAGAGCGGCAGTTGGTTGTCAACCAAGTAGTCCCACGAGTTTGCGTCTGTTCCTTAGCCTCTGGCCACATTTCCTTGCCACTACAACGTCCGTGGCTTCACTCAAGAATCGGCTTTTCGTCGTCCGGAACGTGGCGGGCAATGCTTCGAAACAGCGCCAAATGGTCAACTGGTCTAACTTCAGGTTGCAGGCAGAACTTCGGGCCACGTTCCAAGATCCGCTTGTGCTCCGCGTTACATTCCATGTCTCCCAGAATTAAAAGTTTTCCTGGTACTTGGGGGCTTTGTTGGAGAAGGCAGCATGAGGAGCTGGGTCTTCCATATGAACTCTGTGAGTCCGTCCGCCGTCTTGATCCATGCTGCTAGCAGTCGACTCTGTCGAATACCGCTCTTGCTGACACAGTGCGTGCGTAACTGTTCCCTGCAAAGCCAAGCTTGCCTCCACCACTCTGAAGCCAGGATGCGACAGATTCTACTCGAATGACCCTCGGAAGGCAGCAGTAAACCCCACAAGGACTGTACGTTTGTAGGACAACTTCGGCACCTGGCGTACCGCGACGCCGTCCTAACTGAACAAATGGAAAGCGCTGTCAGAGCCACTAACATTACCGGCTTATGAATATTGAAAGTTACGCACTGATAAGGGTCTAAGCAAGTAGAAATGAATTTCAACAAGGCCGACGGCAGCAAGGGTTGGTACTAAACCACCTTAAAACCAGCCAAAATACGCAGCACAGGAGAACAGAAGAACACAAGACAAGGCTGTGCTAACAACTGAAATTTTAATGACGAAAAGAGGCAAAAGAAAACCCGCACAAAGATTCGAGCTTACACGACCCAAAGCAGTGAAAGGGCGGATAAGAAACGAGAATCGCCGTTGTGCAAGTACGTAACCTAAAAAAGCAAATTCCTTGCGGTGACCGTTGACCGACGGCTTTGCCACCTATCTGTCCTTAGAGTTCGTGATATAGTATGCTGCAACTATTTCGACGTAGTTCAGCAACATACACCACTCAAGTGTCACTGAAATGGGGTGTGCAAACTGTCTGGTATTTCTCCCATTTTGCATTCGCAGGATTGGCAGTGCGATGCCAGATTACAGGTCACCAAGTCTATCTGTGGAGACCTTGAAGCTAAGAGAAATCAGAGGGTACAAAACGCAGTCCATTGATATAGCGGCGGGCTGAAGAGACCGAAAAATGCAATAACGCCTATGTTCCTTCCTGTGCAATGGACGCTCCACTGACCCGAGGCTGAGGCACGCCACACTCCCGGAAGGGGGTTTTGCTGGCTTTAGGTTTGTCTCTCGGCCCACTGTCGCATCTGTGCCGCTGAATCCAAGGCCCAGCTGTGGCAGGGGCCTGTGCCAGGGTTGGTCATTCGCCTACACTATTTACGCCTACCAGCTTTGCCCCTCCGACGCACCCCAGTGCAGCGGCGGTCGGTGGCGACAACTGGACAGGACAACCACGCAACATGATCGAAGTGGATTTCAAGCTCATTTCTTTTACGTTTACCAGCAGGTATACCAGAAATTTGACAATCTGCGTTTTAATTGAATGAAGAATTGCCTTATGTGTGCCAGGAGCAAGAACAAAAAGCAGAACGTGCGCAGAAAAGAGGTCTACGTGCCGTCTGTGTATACACCATTCACGCACAATGTATACTTACCGATTCGACCAAATTTCAGCTTTGAAGGCTTGCTTACTTATCCCATTGGAGAGGGCAGATTTTTTCTTGTTTATGATTTCTCTGTACAGTTCCAGCATGCGTCTGTGTCCTTGCTGCAGATGAACTTGTTCGCGCTTGCTTGCGCTTAGAGTGCCCGCTTGTAGTTGTAGTGGAGTGTTTGTTGTCTTCGTGTGTGATATTCAGCAGGCAAGGGAATGGAAAGCAATGCTGGTTATGAGTTTCAGCGAATGTTGGCTTCCGCCATGTCCGTGTGTGATAGTTATTTGTGCTTTCCGTGTTCTCCCTGTGTGCTTTGAGTACCGTGCTTGTGCTAACGGAGATGTCCTCTCTTCTCATATATGACTGCTCAGAAACCACTGGATATAAGAATATGAAAAACAAAAGAAAAACTTGGTTACAAGACGTGCTTTCTTGTTCATGAGTGCTTACAATGCTCGCCTAATGTGCCTTAGGCAGCAATTGTAAACACCCATGACGTACACGCTACGGAAACGATTGTTGCAACGTCAGTGCTTGCTACCAGCGCAACGAAACGAGCGCAGAAGGGTGAGTTTATTGATATTACTGGCCGTGCCTGCAAGACAGCAAAACACGGCACAGGATGCCTTCATTGGTTGGTTGGTTTATGGGGTTTAACGTCCCAAAGCGACTGAGGCTATGACAGACGCCGTAGTGGAGGGCTCCGGAAATTTCGACCACCTGGGGTTCTTTAACGTGCACTGACATCGCACAGTACACGGGCCTCGAATTTCTCCTCCAAAGAAATTCAACCGCCGCGGCCGGGATCGAACCCGCGTCTTTCGGACCAGCAGCCGAGCACCATAGCCGCTGAGCCACCGCGGCGGCGGATGCCTTCATTCATACAGCCGGATAAAGCAGGCATACTACGGATTGAACCGTTTAACTGTTATCAGAGAACTTAACATGAGCAGCCCATAAATATTATCTGCCAACAGCAAGCCAGACTGACAGATTGATGTACGAACTTCATAGAAGAAAGTAGTATTCTGCGCCAACATAAAAGGGTAATCACTCACCGATATTGGATCTGTGCAGTACACATGGTCTGGCACAAATCTTCCATACAATCTCAGGCAGTCGTCGAACTCGTCTTTAAAACTTGGTTCGGCAACCTGACAAAGAACCAGGCAAAGCAGCGGTGAGGGGATCAAAGATAGACCGTTTTTATTTGAATGCCGCTCTCAGTGCGCAGAAGCAGAGACATCAGAAGTTATAGATATTGTCTCCTTTCCTTCGCATACTCATGTATTCTAAATATCTTGCCGGGAATACCAACCGGTGCCGCTTCAATTGTGGTTCATTTCGAAGGTGCAAATCTTGTCGTGCTGTTTCTAAATATAATATTTTACTTTTACGGGAGCAAGTTTTTCATGTTCTTACGAGTCAAACCTTGTGTATGCGTTTCGTGTAGCGTAAAAAATAATTCCACTGTTTAGCACGGCACTGTATCACTGCCTCCCAGTGCGCCTGAAAATGGCAAACGCCTTCCTAGCAGTCGTAGAAGCCGCCCTAGATGGCGATTCAGTAGAGTAACGGATTCATTTCAACATTGCCGCTCGTGCTCCGCACCGTCATGTCGTCTAGACTACCGCCTTAGCAAAAGCTCTGGGCGTATCTTGCACCAGGTATTATGTAGAGCATATATGTGCCGGATATGCAGCAGACTCGCCCTAGAACGGTGGGGCTAAAAATTAATATGCAGAAAACCAAGGTACCGTTCAGCAGTCTAGCAAGGCAACAGCAGATCGCAATAGGCAGCGAGGTGCTGGGAATAGTTAGAGAATATGTCTACTCAGGGCAGGTAGTGACCGCTGATCCCGATCATCTGGGGGGGGGGGGGGGGGGATAACTAGATGAATAAAAATGGGGTGGAGCGCATATGGCAAATTCTCTGAGATCATGAATGGCAGTTTGCCAATATCCCTCAAGAGAAAATTATACAACAGCTGTATCTCACCGGCACTCGCCTATGGAGTGGAAATATGGAGGCTAACAAAGAGGGTTCAGCTTAAGTTATGGACAACGCAGCGAGCTATGGAAAGAAAGATGATAGGCGTAACGCTAAGAGATCGTAAGTGGGCGGAGTCGGTGAGGGAACAAACGCGGGTTAATGACATTGTAGTTGAAATTAAGAGAAAGAAATGGGTTTAGGCAGGGCATGTAATGCGAAGGCAAGATAACCGCTGGTCCTTAAAGGTGACGGAGTGGATTCCAAGAGAAGGCATACGTAGCAGGCGGCGGCAGAAAGTGAGGTGGGCGGATGAGATTAAGAAGTTTGCAAGGATACGGTGGCCGCAACTGGCAAAGGACAGGGTCAATTGGAGAGACATGGCAGAGGTCTTTGCCCCTGCAGTGGGCGTAGTGAGGCTGATGATGATGTTGATGATAATGAGGAACGCCACAGAGCCCCACAGCCGTCGCATTTCATCACGTGATTCCACCGCGCAACAACACCTCAGCGGCCAACTTCTACGCGGCGACCATTCTGTTTCGTGCCGTTTCTCCTCGATGTCTGGTCTCAGCCATGCAGCCAATCTCGGCCGTCGATACTCGCGCCATTTCTATGGTAAGTTTTTTGCGCTGCTTTGTGGAAAAAATTTAGACGCTGAGCACTCGTCCTAGATAAAACATTTATTTCTCCAAAAAATGAAAAATTCTGATGATCCGTTTTGGGTGGCTATCCGTCCACGGTTGTCACCGACCTGAGTAGCACATTCAGTGGCCCGGATTTCAAGGCCCAAGTCTGAGCTGACTAACACGGCCTCCCATTACTCGAGAGTAAGAACTTGCCCACGAATTATAATTTCTTTCTCTTGCTAAAATCTGCCGCTTTTTCGGGTGATTTCCTGCATGCCTGCAAAATGGTGCGCGCAGCGCCTTTTTTTGTTGTTCACAGTAAAGCGCCCTGCGTTCGAATTTGGGCTCGCAATTCCAAATACTCCGCGCTGCTTTTTTTTTTAATTCGAAGACTTGTTGTGGCACATAAGAGGCTGACGATGCTACTTTCTGGACTGCATTTCGCAGGGATGACCGATTATTAACCCTGAGGACATCATGATCATCATCAGTGCGAAAGACTGGCAGCACAAGAATCGGGAAGGTAACCTGCAGCGACGGCGCAGTTCTTGCTTGACAATGAGAGTCCAGTTATTTTCAGCTTGGAAAGGGTATATCATTAAGTTCGTGGCTTAGCTATTTAGATGCGCTCCATTAGGTAAGGAAAAACAGTCGCTTCAGTGCCTTCAAAATTTGCGCGAACTGGAATGCGAGCCTTCAGGTTTGTACACAGGGCAAATTTACCACCTTCCGGAGCCCTTCACTACGGCGTCTCTCATAGCCTCAGTCGCTTTGGGACGTTAAACCCCATTAAACCAAACCAAACTAAACAGGGTAAATTGAAACTCTGAAGTGTCACCTTCCAAACTTCAATGCATAACACTTTCGAGCCTTCCGTTTACGATCCCGCAGCAATTGTACTTAGCACACTGAAATGCCAGTAGATAGATGTTGCTTGATGAGCGTCTCGATGTGACCGCAAAAAAAAAAAAAACAGTGGTCGCGCCATGGTCACAAGAACAGATTCAATAGTGTCCACGTTTAGAAATTAAAACGCTTATCTTTTTGCTGCCGCTTCAAGCGCCGTTTATGATGTTCATCTAGCGCCCTGGGTGTCTATAATTGAGCCGTTTTCTTATGATGAGTGCGGGATAATAAGTGATCCTTTATCCCTGGGTGAATTGTAAATTGAAATTGACCGACTGGCACTTTCTAAAACCTCGTGGTCTGAAGCTCTCTCAGCGGAACTTTACAACAAATTTTTAATCTGTATTATTTCATCTCCCACCCACAATTTTTCAAAACTAGTTTTGATGTTGGAGTTTTGGAACAATCATTCACTAAATGGCACTGTCTTAAAGGTGCTGTGAAGAGGAATCTGAACTCATCTTTTTGCGGCGGGAACTCAATCTACACGTTCCGAGCATACTTAGAAACTTCGATTTATTGCTCTGTGTGGCCGATTTCCCGAATTAAATCGAACTAACGTCCGGCTCCCGCCTTTTTTTTTAATTCTCCCCGTACGGTGCGCGGAGTCGGCCAACGCGTGGAGTGCCTATCACCCAGTCCCGTGGAGGCTTGCCCCTCTGCCATCGGCGGAGTAATACGTAGCGATCCGTAGAAGCAAATAGTCCGCGCGCATTTTTATTTATGCAGACTTATTTTGCGGCTATATTATCTGCGAACAAAACTCTTTATTAACGGAAACTTAAAAAACAAAACAAAGAGAAGCAAAGCCTCCACGGAGCTGGCTGCAAGGCACTCCGCGCGTTGGTCGACTCCGCCCATCGTACGGGGAGAATTCAAAAAATGAAGGTGGGAACCGGATGTTAATTCGATTTAATTAGGGAAATCGTCCAGACAGGGCAATAAGTCGAAGTTTTTAAGGATGCCCGGAACGTGTAGATCGAGTTCCCGCGGCAAAAAGACGAGTTCAGATTCCTCTTCAATGCACCTTTAATACAGATAACTTATGACAAAAACACGATTTGTCTGAGTCTGGATCACTATCAGCCTTTATAATATTGATTACATTCTCTAAAGTTCTCTCAAACCCGCTACAGCTTGCGCTGTTCGCCTCAGTCGGACCTCACGAATCAAATGGTTTGAGGGGACGGTCAACGCAGTCTAATCTACGTGTAACACGTACAGTGCTGCAATACTGCAGTGGGGCACACGAGCAATTAGCACTGCTGCATATTGACCTGGCACAGGGCGTTTCATTCGAGTGCATCATTCAATCTTTTTTACTCTTTCAAATCACGCCAATCTTCGTTCAATTCTTATACTAGGGTTCGCCTCTATTGGAAAATTTTTCCGCGCGCGTAATTGTGAATCGCTGTCTCTTTGAAGAAGTCCGCATTCAGTCCTATCAAAAGGGGGTTGACAACTGTCCGCGCTCAAGCTCGCAGTAAACTCGGAGCCACTTTGAATTAGTGTTGTAAACAGTGGAGCCGTCAGTGGTTTTTGTATTATGAAGCCTGAACTGAAGGTGTTAGCTTATGGAGAGGAGGAAGAGGAGAAAACATTTATTGTAGCACTGTATATTGAATTGGGAAGGGAAGCTGTGGATGGTCGTTGACCTGGGTGGCAGTCCCTGTTCCGGGACGCCATTGGCTGCCGCCGCTGCCCGTGCTCTCTGGACCAGGGCCTCCAGGTCCGAGCTGGACAGGGCCGCCTCGCAGCCCTCCCTAGTTGGCTGATTTATAACTGCTACATTTGTATTTAACTCGCAGGCCCACCCCATGTGGTATAGGTCAGCATACTGCCCGCAGAATTTGCACCTGCTCGTGAATGTCGGTTCCATGTGTTTTAGTACGGCGGGATTTAAGAAAGACCCGGTTTGGAGCCGTCTGAGGCGGCACTCCTCGGTTCTGTCGAGACCCTTGGCGGGTCCCGGGAGTACCCTCCTGCAGAGGCGTAAATGGTTTGTGATATCCGCGTAAGAGATTAGCAGAATCGGTATGATTGCCGCAGCAGAACAGGGGAATTGAGTGGAACCCGGGGGAAGGAACGCTCGGGCAGCCGCGTGAGCGGCCTCGTTTCCCTCAACTCCCTGGTGACCGGGCACCCATACTATCGGTTTTTTACTCGTAGCCGAATTCGAATTGCTCTCAAATGCCAATAGTATTCAGCGGGCGAGCGGCGCAATCCTACCCCGAGAGCCCGTTCACCTGCTTTCCCTCGTGCACCACCGTAATGGTGCAGATGCCCTCCTCGGTTGGACCCCCTGCATCAACGTAGTATATGCCTGTCTTATATGCGTAATAATTTTGAATAAATTTTGCCCTGGCTTCACGCCTCCCCTGACTATACTCCCAATTCATGTTTTTGGGGAGCGGCTTATAGAGTTGATCTCGTGTTTTTCTGCTGTGATATGATAAGCATCGATGAGGTTAATCGTTTAACGAAGGGCTTTGGCTCAGTGTCAAGAGCGGAGGTTAATCTTTCTAGGATCTGCGGTTTCTTGTTTGGAATGCGGACATGGACATATCCTGAAATTGCCGATATACAGTCCAAAAGGCTTTTCACGTACTTTGGTGTCGTTTAGAGAGCCTATCTGCTTACTGGACATTACCGGAATGACCACGTGCCTACTCTTTAGCGCTATGCTCAGGCTTCTGACCAGTAAGTTTTCTCGAGTTCGGCCGGGCGACCGCATGTATGCTCTTTCCCGCGAATAAAATTTATTATGTACTCCAAATTATTCATTTAACAAAGTGTCAAATCAGGATTATTAAATTAGGATTGATAATGTTTTTCTTACTGTAAGCGCTCGGGGCTTTGGTTTCGTCAGCATTTATGTCACTTTCATTTTATGCTTTTTCGTGGCACTATAAACTCAACAGTTGGTGCAGTCTTGTAAGCCATTTTAGTTTATGTTCTGTCGAACCTTAATGTGTCTTGCAGTGTTCCTGATCGCACGGGTTTTTTGGACAAATGTATGATGTGTATTCGACTTTTCGGTTCATACTTGTTCGTATCTCCACCGAGCCCCTGATTTCAGTGTCGAGAAGCCCGTTCTACAAGGATTTAATTTCTAAGCTCTTGCTTCCGCCCATTCATCGCTCTGAGTTTTTAGGTTTATTGGTGCATGATGCACCCAAAAGAGTATGCAAAATGCTTTTCTCACCTTGTAAAAAACATTTCCCACTAAGATACACACCGAGACATCGCCCGTTAAAATATGGTTAGAAAAAATGATCATTTTTTGCCTAAGGTGAATTGACGTTTTTGTAACGCTTTAGTTGCGAAGATACAATACTATTCTCGGATATTATGCCTCTGATATTTAAAAAAAAAAACTAATTTGACCCTGAATTCTCTACGATATCTCACCGTACTGCTTATGTTGATGGACGTTTAGACATATCTCTCTCATTGTACTCAACAACGTCTAGAAAACACGCATGACGGACAGACACTGTCAATAAGTTGTTGCTCTAAAGGAACACTTCGGTAAGACGATAGTTCATGTAACCTAAGTGTATGCGCTGGCCGGGTTTGAACCGGAGTGGGACGCTTTCTTCTCTTAGTGCTGTACTCTTTATTGCCTTTTCTTGTACTGCTTGCTTGATTATGCGTTTCGTATTACCCATCGTATTGATGGTCCCTCTTTTCCTCATACTTTCCGCGTTGTTCATGTGTACCGAATACTTGATCCCTGTAGTAGATGTCATGTTGAAAAAAAAAAAAACAGCCATGGCGCCTAGCCTAACGGAGCAGCCAGCGAAGCTGGTTTATTCGCGCAGCCTTGGATTGGAACCCTGTTCTCTGTTTTTGTGTTTTTTTATTTCAAAACCCCGAACGAGTGTGATACTTCACGCCACCTTTTGGGCCCATGACCTGCTCCTTTTGATACCACGTAAAATCCAGACAGCACCGGAGTCGCAGTGGTGCACCAAATGAGGAAACACGAGTAAGCTCCTGAGTTTCTGCATCGCCGCAGCTAATTTGGTGTCTTCGGTATCTGGACACAGGAGTGCATATCATCAGAACCGGAACCAGTACAACGCACCAGGGGCACCCTGTTTCATCCAGGCCAGCACGATACAGATTACGAGATAGCTCTGGAGCGCTCTGAAGCGACGAGTCGAAGATGACATCAGGGTCTTTCTTCGGAGCCAAACCATGGCCATTTCAGCTGTGATTTAGACGGGAAGTGCTTTGCTTGTGCGTAATTTCTGCTAGAGGCTCTTGCACGTTTAAACACTTCGGATAGGAACCCGCACCGTATGTAAAGGAAGAAGACCCGTGCAGTTTCTTAGGTAGCGTGGCCAGTGGACGATCATGTGTTAACGGGTGGGAAGATGAGGAGTCAACTTGAGCTCCGCGAATCCTAGTACGAACGCCACTGACATTAGCTTTGGACCGGTCGCCAAAGCAAGATGGGCTCGCTAGCAGTTGGGTAAACTTCACCGAGAGCCGCCCATGAGCATAACACCGAAAAACACTGGATGTGCCACGGTAGTGTATCAGATTCAAGTTTCTGTGGGTTCGCGCGTGTTATAATGAATCAGAAGTTCTGTTTTCTTTACCTAGGCTAAGCGTGTGGGCTCGTTGGCGGCGCATTACAAGTAGTGGTGATCCAGAGTACACCGCCCGTGTGTCAACTTGTCTCTGCCTGCTGTTCTGTCTGTGTTGCGCAGCAATTCCTTGCCTTTCGCTTCGCTGTCGCGTACATACGTGGAATTTCGTGCCCTTAGCTCACGTTCGGATCCTCTTAATCTTGTCTTCATTCTAGCAAACCCAATCTCTTCTAGCCACTGAACGCTGCACACAGCAGCTCGAAAACGTATTTTATGACAATATAAAATAGTTGCGAACGTTTGAGACATACTTACGGTTTCCTGATACATGCGGTATTTAGACGTTCGCAGGAGGTCGGTGGAGCAGTTCCGCAGAGCCGCTGCAACTGGGAAGATATGTGGGGATGTGCGCAAAGAGAAACAGGATATATTACAATAGCACTGAGTGGCCCACAAGAAGTGGGCAACTATTCGGCTTTGAAATGGTTACGGAGGGTTTACAAACTATTGGTAAGTTACACGGAGCAGCGGGTGGAGCAGCGGAGCAGACGGGGCAGCGGCTTCTCCAAGTACTTAATAGTTTGTTGCTTTATAATAGTTATAATTTCTTTATGTCCATCAGTGGTGGAGGAGACAGTGGCTTAAAGTGGCTTATGAAGCTTATTTCACCAGTACGTCACGTATTCCCACCAAAACGAACCGCAGTAGAGGCGTAACCGTAAATGTGCTTGTAGAACCCAAAAGGATTTTTATAACCGGTGCGAACGAAGAAATGATTCGAAGTGAAGTAGCATGTAACTGGTCACGCATAGAAGGTAATGTGAGTCGACCCGAGCCACTAGTTTTTTTTTTACTCAAGAATCGCCTGTATAAATATATTTTGTCGCCATTCAGCAAAAGTACAGCAGCAATAATTTTTTTTAACATAATTTAGGGCATATCGATGATCTATGGAAAATGCATCCTCGATGTTGTTTCTACCCAACCTTCTAAACTGTGCGTGATAGTAATGGTAAACCATCTTTTCAGACTCTAAGGGCTACACACAGTTGAAAGCTTTTGGAGGGTTCTAGTTTAAATCTTTATGGAGATACTCCTGACAATCTTTTAGCCCTCATCACATACCATAGGAGTAGTGTCCTTTGTCCATAAGGATTTTTCTCTCTGAGGAAAGGCTGCACCTACTTTCGGACTTAGGCTCTGACATCTAGACAGACTAGCTTCCTCAACCAAGCACACCCGCTGCCATCAAAAAGTAGCGCCAGAAAAAGGTCCCTGTCACCTCCACGTCTCCTGATTCTCTAGATTACCAACAGCTGTCCCACAAAATGCCGAACTTTTTTTCTCCTTGCATGCATTGTTTTTGCCCTAGGACCACATAGAAAGCTCCTGACTACTCAGCCGTCACCTGGCGCAAGCGTTTAGTGCCAACTACTGCAAAATGCTACCTGAAGAGGTAGCAAGGAAACGACTGTGTCTAAAAGCAGCATGCGCATGTCAACCGGCAGAACGTTGAATTGGCGGCCCGTTTTCTACTCAGGATGACCGTTCATACGTCTTTTTAAACCACGCATTGTATTAAAGAAACGCGTAATTGGAGTATCGCTTTGAAAGCTCGAAGCAGCAAATCTGCAGCGGTGCCTGCAGATCCAGACCGATCGTGGGAACTGAAAAGTGGTTGCTTGCTCTGTGCAAAACTGCATGAAGGTGGGGCTGTCCACCCTAGAGAGATTCGCTCATTGTCCACTGGTGAAAACTGTGATTTGAATTGAAATAAAAAAAATTCTATTTCAAAAAATTGTGTAAAGTATTAGCTGAAACACCCTGTATATAGAAAAGACGCTGCTTGCGATCGGCATACTAGGAAGCAAATAAAAGTAACTTTGCTCTGCCCGAACCTTGTTAGCCAGAAGCAGATTGTGAAATGTGGGCCAACCCTTTCTTAAGCAAACCCGAAAGTTGGGGTAGTTGGATAGCGTTCATGATGTAACAACAGCGCAAAAGGAACACGAGGGACGGAAAGGAAACGACGCAGACAAGAGCTCTCTCACTGTGGTGAACTGTGGTAGTGAAAGACGACGACGATCCTTAGGTGTGACGCTCACTCGCAGATCGAACGTTTCGCTGAACCTTTGCTGAACGTTGGAGAGCGACCTAGGTTCTGCTGAGTCACAACCCCCTCCTACATTTCGTGGAGGTGCTGCGTCGTCCCTCCTGGTCGTCCTTTAAGACCCGCTTCTCGGAGGTATTCGGCCGCCCAGCTGTGCGCAAACTGCGCGCCGAACAACGCCTCCGCGCTCGCGCTCAGCACGCCACTGAAACCTTCACCAGTTACATAGAAGATGTTCTAGACCTGTGCAAATGCATCAATCCATCCATGACGGAGGCCGAGAAAATTAGTAACATCTTGAAGTGCATCTCAGAGGACGCGTTCCAAATGTTGCTCGCCAGGAATCCACAAACAGTGGTGGATCTCATCCAGCTTTGTCAGAGCTATGACGTCCTCAGGAAGCAGAGGAATTCTACTCGCCGACCCGGCATGCTCGACGAGTCTCTTCCTGCGCCGGCGGTCTGCAGTCTAGTCTCTGACTCGGCCTCACTGCTTCCCCAGATCAAGGCCTTCATACGGGAAGAGGTGGCCCGCCAACTGTCCCTCCTGCCTGTGTCTGGCGACCCTAGCTGCGCCAGCCCTCGATCCCGCACTGCGACGCGCCATCCAAGAGTAGGTCGCCGACGTTCTGCCCTCTAGCCCTTGGCTTCCGCCTGTGGCTGCTCCACTCACATACGCTGAGGTTGCCCCAGACCCCGACGCCACGACGCTTATATGTTTCCCACCCACCTATCGCGCCACTACCACCTCCGCCGGCACCTATCCGTCGTCGTCTGCCGCCTCGCCGTGCCGTCATGAACCCATGGAGCACCCACGACAACCGCCCCATATGTTACGCCTGTGGCTTACCGGGCCACGTCGCCCGGCTTTGTCACCAACACACGCCGAGTTTCCGGGACGGGGCAGGCCCATACCACTACGACCCTGCGCCTCCTTCGCTACCAGTTTCCTCCGGCACCACTGCGGACTCCTTCCATCTTGACCGCTCCTCATATTCTTCACGCCTGTCACCTTCTCCCCGTCGCCGATCTATCTCTCCCATGCGCCGGCGATCACCTTCTCGTCCGGAGGAAAACTAACAGCCGCAGATCCGGAGGCAAGAACTGCGATTCCATCGAACTGCCCAAGTCCTCCGTCTTCACCAGCCAATGTTATCGAAGTATTTGTTGATGGAGGCGCCGTTCTCGCCCTTGTAGACACGGGCGCAGCTGTATCCGTTATTAGCGCAGCCCTTTGAGGTAGACTCCGTAAAGTGACGACGCCAGTTTCGAACTTTTGCCTCCGCACTGCAAGCTCACACTGCATTCAACCTCTAGCGTCATGCACAGCTCGCCTTGTTATCCGAGATGTTGTGTATATCGCCGAGTTTTTCGTGCTTTCCTGCTGTTCTCATGACGTCATTCTGGGCTGCGACTTTTTAACCCTTCATCATGCGATCATCGACTGTGCCCGTGCCAGCATTGAACTGTCTCCGCTCTGCGCTACTCTGCCGTGCGACACCTCTCCCCGACTCGGTAAAATGTTGGTCGCTGCAAATACTGACATCCCTGCGTTCTCTGCCACCCTGGTTCCCCTCTCTTGCGTCTGCGATCCTGATTCGACTGTTCTCTTTACTCCGACTGATGCTGCTGTCCGTCGCCACCGTTTCCTCCTCCCGTTCGCTCTTCTGACTGTCTGCGATGGCCACAGCGCAATCTACGTAACGAACCCTTTTTCGTGTCCATCAACGCTTCTCTGCGGCGAGTGCCTGGGACATGTTGAATCAGTTGATCATTCTCTTCCATACTACGTCTCTGAAGAACATGCCCCTCTCCAGATAGATCCCATTGGTTCGCCTCCTGCAGCGCCAAACCAAGACACCGTTTCTGCTTTTTTCTGATCTATCGATGTCAGCCTTTCGCCGCACCAACGTGATCAGCTCGTCGCATTACTTCAACGTTTCTGTCGGTCCTTCGACTTCCCGCACAGCTCTCTTGGCCGCACATCCGCCGTCACACACAGCATTGACACGGGAACGCATGCCCCTCTGCGCCAGCGTCCTTATCGCGTGTCGGCCCCTGAACGCGCCGTCATTACCAAGGAAGTGGACGACATGCTTCAGCGCGGCGTCATCCAGCCTTCTCACAGCCCCTGGGCCTCTCCCGTTGTTCTCGTGCGGAATAAGGACGGATCCATCCGCTTTTGCGTTGATTACCGTCGCCTCAACAAGATTACGCGCAAGGATATGTATCCACTTCCCTGTATCGACGATGCCCTCGACTGCCTGCAAGGCGCGGAATTCTTTTCCTCATTGGACCTCCGCTCTGGCTACTGGCAGGTGCCCATGGCTGCTGCTGATTGGCCAAAGACGGCCTTTGTTACGCCCGACGGCCTCTATGAATTTAACGTCATGCCGTTCGGCTTGTGCAATGCGCCGGCCACATTCGAGCGCATGATGGACACAGTTTTCAGCGGACTCAAGTGGCACATGTGTCTCTGCTACCTGGACGATATCGTCGTCTTTTCTCCAGACTTTGCGTCCCACCTGGTCCGCCTCAAGCGTGTCCTGCGATGTTTGACCGACGCCGGCCTGCAACTGAATTTGAAGAAATGCTGCTTCGCAGCCCGGCGGCTTACCATCTTGGGCCACGTCGTCTCCAAACAAGGCGTCCTTCCCGGTCCTACAAAACGGCGCGCAGTCGCCGAGTTCTCCCTACCCACTTCCCTGAAAGAACTGCATAGCTTCATCGGGCTGTGCTCTTATTTTCGCCGCTTCGTGCGCAATTACGCTTCCATCCTGTCTCCCCTAACTGATCTGCTTGCTGGCGACACCAGCCTCTCGTCTTGGACACCAGACTGTGACGCGGCGTTCACCACGCTTCGGCGCCTGCTTGTGTCCCCTCCGATCCTCCGCCATTTCGACCCCAGCCTGCACACTGCAATTCACACTGACGCCAGCGGCGTGGGCCTCGGCGCCGTGCTGGCTCAGCGGAAGCCCGGCTGCGCCGACCATGTTGTTGCGTATGCCAGACGCACTTTGACAAAGGCCGAGCGCAAATATACCGTGACAGAAAAGGAGTGCTTGGCAATAATTTGGGCTATTGGAAAGTTCCGACCTTACCTATACGGTCGCCCATTCGCTGTCGTTACCGACCATCATGCCCTCTGCTGGCTGTCGTCCCTCAAAGACCCTTCAGGCCGTCTTGCTCGTTGGGCGTTGCGCTAACAAGAGTATGACATTGAAGTAATCTATCGATGTGGCCGTAAGCATTCTGATGCCGAGGAACTATCGCGGTTCCCTCTACCTCGTGACTTAGACTCCACATCTTCCGCCACCACTGATGCCTCCTCCCTTGATATTGCTGACATGCCATCTGAACAACAACGGGACCCCTGGATCGCTTCCCTTCTCGCTCTACGGTCTACACCATGTCAGCGACCTGCGACCCGCACTCTCCGTCGTCAAGCCCGCCACTTCGCAATACGGGAGGGCCTCCTTTACCGCCGCAACTACCTTCTCCACGGGCGCAAATGGCTCCTTGTCATTAATCGGCACCTACGTTCCGACATATGCGCCTCTTTCCACGCCGACCCCCAGTGTGCTCACGCCGGTGTGGTGAAGACCTACACGCGCCTTCGACTCCGCTTCTACTGACGGGGAATGTACCGTTTCATCCGACAGTACGTTCGCTCCTGCCCGGAATGCCAACGCCACAAAACCCCTTCTCGCCGTTCTACTGCTCCGATGCAGCCCTTGCCTTGCCCCACGCGCCCATTCGACCGCGTTGGTATCGATCTCTACGGCCCCCTTCCCATCACTCCGGCTGGACACCGCTGGGTCATAGTGGCAGTCGATCACCTTACCCGCTACGTCGAAACGTCATCCTTGCCATCCGCGTCTGCGCACGACGTTGGCTCTTTCATCCTGCATCATCTCGTTCTACTCCATGGTTCCCCTAAGGAGCTTCTGAGCAACCGCGGCCGTGTCTTCCTCTCAGACACCGTCGAAGCCCTACTTCGCCAATGCCGAATTGTTCACCGCTCTACAACGGCCTACCACCCTCAAACGAACGGCATTACTGAACTTTTCAATCGCACATTGACCGACATGATCGCCAAGTATGTTGCCTCGGACCACTCAAACTGGGACCGCATTCTCCCATTTGTGACATATGCGTAGAACACTGCCACACAGAGCACAACTGGCTTCTCTCCGTTCTTTCTTCTTTACGGCCACGAGCCTACCTGTACCATGGATACCGTGCTTCCGTATCGCCCTGATGTTTCCGAGTCTCTTACCCTTTCTCATGCACTGACCTATGCTGAAGAATGCCGCCAGCTTGCCCGCTCTTTTACAACGCAAGATCAGAATCCCCAGAAGCACCTTCGCGCCCCTACCAGTACGCTTCCGTCCTATACCCCAGACTCGCTCCTGTGGCTTTGGGTTCCCTCAACCAGTCCCGGTCTCTCCACTAAACTCATCTCAAAGTACCACGGCCCGTACCGTGTCGTCTGCCAGTCCTCTGAACCGCTTTCGCCGCCCCAAGATGCGCGCGGTCGTGGCCGTGAAACAGTGCATGCTGACCGTCTCAATCCGTACTACGACCCGCCTACCGTGTGTGCGCCCTAAGTCGGCAGGATGCCTCCTTTTTCGCCGGGAGGTAATTGTAGTGGAGCAGCCGCGCTCTCTCACTGTGGTGAACTGTGGTAGTGAAAGACGACGACGATCCTTAAGTGTGAAGCTTACTCGCAGCCCGAACGTTTCGCTGAACCTTTGGTGAACGTTGGAGAGCGACCTAGGTTCTGCTGAGTCACAACCCCCTCCTACAGCTGTAACAACCAATTTATAGAAGTCACTTTAAAAACACAAAAACATAACACGCAGCCCCTCCTCGGAAGCCCAAGTCAGAGGGAAAAAAAGGAATTGTAAGCATCAGGCGCCACTTGTAAGCATCAGCTAACCCTCTGATAGCATGGCAGACTGTGAAATCGATTTCTTAGCCTCAGTATTGCACTGACATTCTTTTTGATGACGGATTTTCTAACTGATTCTTGCACAGC
This sequence comes from Amblyomma mixtum, assembly GCF_055824585.1. Classification (NCBI taxonomy): domain Eukaryota; kingdom Metazoa; phylum Arthropoda; class Arachnida; order Ixodida; family Ixodidae; genus Amblyomma; species Amblyomma mixtum. The sequence continues at coordinate 68,027,483 of NC_143015.1, read as the reverse complement.
GGTGAGTGGCGCCTGATGCTTACAATTCCTTTTTTTCAGCTGCAAGTTAGCGCTTGTCTGCGTCGTTTCCTTTCCGTCCCTCGTGCTCCTTTTGCGCTATTGTTAATTCATGAACCCTTTCTTATTTTTTGTGCCTGCCTATACATCTGCTTTCCAATGGGCGGTGTATTCCTCGTTGGCCTCCGATTTCGCGTTGTGATGCCTTCAGGTTGGAGACCCGAGCTACGTGACTCTCATTATACTTGGCCTGCGGCACCCGGCAGCGCTTCCTGTAGCTCCAGCCATGCGGCGAATTCCTGCAGGACACCTCGTGACCAGCCTGAGGAATGTTAGGCAGAAATAGTTGCGAGCCGGAAAGGCAAGGGGGTGCAGCCGGTAAGCAGTTCGATGACCCATTTCTGGCTGATGTGGAATACATTGGAAAACACAGGTTGTGTTGAGTCGAAAGGATGATCGCCTCCACACATTTGCCCCGCAAAGTCTTCTTCTCGCCTTATTAAGCAGATAAAAATGAAATAAATTGTTGAAAATGTAAATAATTCATGCACTGCCAATTCTCACCACAAGAGCCTCCGCGGTGGCGCTGTGGTTATGGCACTCGGCTGCTGACCCGAAAGACGCGGGTTCCATCCCTGCCGCGGGGGTCGAATTTCGGCGGAGGCGAAATTTTAGAGGCCAGTGCACTGTGCGATGTCGGTGCCCTTAAAGAACTTCAGGCGGCCGAAATTTCCGGAGCCCTTCACTACGCCGTTCCTCATAGCCTGAGTCGCTTTGGGCAGTTCAGCCCCCAGAAACCATAACCCAAACTTCACACCACAGTCTACCGTGAAAAGATTACTTTCAGCAAAGAGAGGATAGAAAAAGGCTGCCCGATCCAGACAGGAGGGTGCTAAGCAACAAAGAGTGCAAGATACTTAGAAGACTACAGGCGGGAAACTACTACCGCCGAGAATGGAAGGCTTGGGCCAAACCCAAAAAGGAGAGAAGAAGAAAAGGCGCTAAGTCAAGAAGAAAAATGCATCTTTTGCGGAGGAGTGGCTCACATGGATCACATCAACAGAAAATGCGAAGAAGCTTCAGGAAAAAGCAAGTGTGAAGATGATGGAGTATGGAATGAAGAATTAAGAAGCCCAGATTCTAGGGTGCACTGCAAAAGAAACGGGCGCAACTGGCAGCTGCAGCATCACTTAAATTTCAGTGTTAGTCTAGTAGTGTATAAACCCCCTACTCCTCTCCCTGAGGCCTGCGTGCCGCGCCGGAGAGAGAAGGTAGGGGGGGGAGGGGGGCGCTTGAAAAAATAGTTATTCTGAAGTGAACTAAACTGAACTTCTGTCAAACAACTAAGTCATCTGAAGAAAAAAACTTGCTGCAAACGCAAAATAAGTCAACTCCAAGTGCAAGAATGCCTTTACAGGCAGCACGTTTAGTCTCTCTAAACCATTGAATGCACTTACACCAGGGACACTCATACAGCCAGGACGAGTGCTCACTAGCGGCCGTTGGCGACTCGTGGTGAAATATTCGGCGGCTGTCCATATGCGAAATCTCCGCTGCAATAAGCAGAGCTATATATGGGAGCAGTGTCAGGATCCGTGCGCCGACCTGGCCTGCAATGGATGACGAAAGAGAACAAGAGAAAAATAGGTGTTCATGTGACGTGCTCAATCACAAGCTTTTTTTAGTTTGTTGGCATTGGAACGCCAACTGCAGCGATTTTTATCGTCGTTTGTCGGCCTCTGAAGCCCCTGAGAAAGTTTGGAGCAGAAATAAAAATTTTGCTGAGGTTTAGCTCTGGTTACACCGGGCAAGCTGCGTAAGCAAGCAGAAACTGTTTTGCCCGAGGCGAACGCGCGTAGTTATTCCCCGTTTCCCTCCCGCTTCCTCTCTCCTCTCTCCACATTCCGACACATGCGTCGAGAGCGCGCGACTAGGCGCGCGGCAGCGATGGCGGCGCAGCGGCGGTCCTGCCGCCTGGTGGAGCGCGGCTGAAACGGTTGCTATGGCAACGGTGCTCCATCTGTTTGACCTCGCTGCGGCTTAAGGTCAACCGTGGCCACCGCCGGGAGCTACGCGACGGCTCGAAACCTGGCGCAGTATTGCTTACGCAATAAAAACACACCGGGTATTGCCTAGAGCAGCACTCGAAAGCTCGGTGGTGCGAACAGTTCAGCGTTACTTGCAGCCGCTTGAAACCGCATTTCCATGGCCGGAGCTTTATTTATTATTATTATTATTATGTGGCTACTGCCACATCTTTTTTCTGCTGCTTGTTTAAGTGCGTGCCGCTCGATCTGTGCTCACACCTAAACCACTGATTTGAGCAGCCGCGCACAGAGGGCGTCAAAAAGTCGTGGCGGACGCGCCAGTTTGTGTTGCTACACAGAGAGGGCGCCATGTGTCAATACGCTCAATAAATCGTGGGGCATATGACAACCATTTTCATTCCGCATAATTGCAGTATGCATTGGCCATTTTTCCTGCACCTGTCAACTTTCTACGGTTCATCAAGGCAGCACGCGACGGGATACATAAGCGCGTCATGCCAGGGGAAACATTGCAATTCCAAAATGGGTCCCTAGGAACCTTCCTTGATCCTCTCCGTTGGACCTTGCTTCTCACGGTGTGTCCCGTCGTGGTGATGCACCCGGCTGTCTCCCTAGCATGAAGTAAGCTGGGTGATCTTTGGCATCCCGGAGAAGAAATAGGCTGTAGGGGAACGGTATATTTGGAGAGTTGGTAATCCATGACAAACTTTTTTCAACTTTCTTTCTTTCTTTCCGTCCTTCTTTCTTCCTTTCTTTCTTTCTCTCTTTCTTCCTTTCTTTGTTTCTCTCTTTCTTTCATTCTTTTCTTCTTTCTCTCTGTCCTTCTTTCTTTCTTTCTCTCTCTCTTTCTTCCTTTCTTTCTTTGTTTCTCTCTTTCTTTCATTTTTTTCTTTCTTTCTCTCTTTCCTTCTTTCTTCCTTCCTTTCTTTCTTTCTTCCTCCCTTTTCTCCTTCTTTCTTTCTTTTCTTCTTTCTTTCTTCCTTCTTTCTTCCTTTCTTTCTTTCTTTCCTTCTTTCCTCCTTACTTTCTTTCCCTCTTTCTTTCTTTAGTTCTACGGTGTAGCGCCCAGTACTTAAAGGGAAACTGCAAAGGCTTTAGGAATCAAAGAGCTTAACAGGGTCGAATGTGTGAAACTTGCAGGTAAAGCATGCGAAGTGTTTTGGTACTAGGGCTTGAAATAGTCAAGTAATCGCCGATTAAAATCCGGACGCTCTTCAAGCTTCTCTGCAGCGCACAACGCCAAGTGGGGGGCGCTTGATATCGTCATCGAAGGTATCGGTTCATTTCCAACGCACAAAGGCATGCTTTGAAGGAAAATAAACAACGCCACCGAAGGCGAACCCTGCCGAGAATTGTTTGGCAGCGTCTAACGCGTCAGGGCATGGTGTGGCTGACGACAGCGGCAATTTGAAATCATACCTTCCGTGACGTCACACTGAGTTTCCCTGCACTCCTTTGTTGCATTGAGGAGAAGCGCAAAAATCAATCGTCGATTACATCACTATTTTAAATACTAGTACAAAAACACTTGGCATGCTTTACCTACAGGGTACATTGATTTGGATCCTTGAATATCACGAGATTAAAAAAAGTGCTGCAGTTGCCTTTAAACGCTTGCAGAACATTATCAGCACTTTCCACAATTACTGAGTCTGTGAATTTGAGCTTTCCTGCTTTTACGCGCCTGGGCTAAGAGGCTACTGAGCATTTCATGAGTAGAAATTTTTTGGCAGCCAAACCAATACGTCCTGCAACACGCCCGGTTTCCACAAGCTAGGAATGAAAAGACCTGCAGTTTAAAAGAGGCTTTGTACTCCTAGGACAGTATTTACAGCACTCATGATTCGGCTTTAAAGATAGTTTTAAATCTATGAATTGCTAGATGCTTTGCTGAGAAACATCATGTGCCAACCTCAAGAAAACCCCAAAAAACATCATGAAACTGATGCACATTTCTAGTGTCACGTTGTAGTGACGGCAGTCCAGCGGTCAGGAAGACACCAAGAAGTCTTGTAAACGAAGCTCTTTATTTGGGCTGACTTGCGCCCGCAAACGAACTGAATCACTCGGTGGCGGCGTAAGCAACAAACGTGCTCGTCGGTCGTCGAACTACGAATGCTCGCTGCTCGCGGCATCGTTCAATTTAAAGCCGGCAAGGAAACTTCGAGATAACAGATCGAGATCATCTAGAGTAATCTAGAAACACGTAGATGCAGCTGTTCATGGCTGTGAACAATCGAGATTAGTCCGGTCGCTTCTCCCGTCACGAACAAAAATGATAACACCCCTTTTCTGCGGTCTTGCGCGAACGAACGGACGCTACAATGATACGTGGCATTACCCCCCTTCCACAGAAGCATCGCCTCGATGCTTTAAAATGAAAATAAACACGGTGAATGAAAACTTCGAGTCCTTTAGCGTCCATAATAAGGTTTAAGGGCGATGGTAAAAGCTTCAAGTCTGGCCGTGTCGTCGCTTTCGTCAGTGCCGTCGTTTGTCGTCGTAGTTGTCGTAGTTGAGGCATGGTCTTCTGTTTTCGTCGATGGAGGATCTTAGTTCTTGCGCTCAGAAGCGACCTCACCTCCAGAGGCTGCTTTATTTATGTTGAATTCCAATGGCAGATCGGGATCAAGTTTTTCTGCTCGGTTTGGATCAGTCGTATCCCAATGGTAAAATGGGAGCGCGAGTTGTATGTTCCAATGGCAGATCGGGATCAGGCGTAAATCCCGGATCGCTCCGTGGAGCAGCGATACTTGATCCGCCGAAATCGGCGGATTTGACCGGAACCTCGCGTAACGTTTTCTTTTCTGCCGCGTCTGCTTCCTGTCGCGACCGGCAGCAGCCGCTTCGTTCCTGTTGTCGCTACGTGGTGAGCCGGGCGAGCCGGGACAACCGGGCACTTTCCAGTCAACAGTGGGCGGCAATGATCTTGCTTCGAGCCGTGCGGCACAAATTTTGCTTCATTGAAGTGACAGTTCCGAGTCGGGCACTGAAAGCTCAGAGTCCAGCAGTGCAGATTCGTCTGAAACGGACAGCGAGTGGGAAGCTGCCGGCCTGGATGCCTGCCGCCGGCTTCAGAAAAATGCTCTAATATTCTTTGTTCGCGTTCATAACAAGCCCTGGAGTAGAGGAATATAAAAAATGAATCATTTTTGAGGATCGTTGGCCAATACCGAGTTGCTGGTAGAAGTGATAACTGCGATACAAGCAAATTTCTTCCTTATGCCCAATGCGGCTGGCCTGCTGTGTGCTAGCTTCGCTGTTGGAGGCGTCGCAGAAATCGATCATTTCTTTATTTAATTATGAGACGCGGAACACAGTAAAACAGTGACGCGAGTAGCACCTTTACTACAGCGCTGGCCAGTTCCAAAGTGCCCTCAGCTGCGGCATCGATGAAAAACAGTTAGGCTTAGCGACGACTACGGCAACCAGGGAGAAACGTTGGCCAGGGGGCAGCGCAGTTCGTCGCTCGGCTTGTCCGAGGGCGGCGTCGTTGCCGAAAGCTCGACTGTCTCGCTGATTGGTTCAGCGGCTTGCGTCTCGCAGTCGCAAGGCTGGAAAACCGAGCAGCGAGCGACTTGCCTGCACGTCGTCCCCCACTTCTTTCGTGAACGGTAGGGGCAGGCTCACTGGCGCTCCGAACACCGAGGCCGCATACTCGCGTGTTCACGGAGAGTGGACCATCCTGTACATACTGTTGGCGCTGCCACCAGTTGTTGGGTATGAGGGGGGTTCGGAGTCGTTGCTAGCTCGCTGCTGCTGCTCGCTGCTTGACGGGACCGCGGTCAAGCCGACGCCCGTTCCCCCCACCACCAGGACAGGAGTGCCGCCAAGTCAAAGAGTTAAGTGATGGGAGGAAGAATACAAGAGGGTTCATTTACATCTTTTTACAAGCATAAGAGACTGAAGTGGAGCTGAAGTGAGGCTCAAAATGGGGCCGCTCTGCCGCATTCGTTCTCGACATTTATAGCCTTCTCGTTCCCCAAATTCCCTAGGTTGAGGACGCCCACGCAGGGGTGAGAGGGGCCCAGAGCACAAACAACACAAACTTGTGTGCACAAACACACCACTGCAATTAGGGCCACACCCCCGTCACATGTTGAGTCTGAGGGAAAGAAGGTCGTCGTCGAGGTAGCGTCGATTGTGGTAGGTGATGGCCCCCGGCCAGCCGAAGGTTTCTGCGGGTCACCGACATCTGTTGATCATCAAATGTCACCCGCCGCTCGAGGCCGGACGCGAGGTCACGAAAAGGCCGAAAGTGGTTCCTCGTGCTTGGAGACGTTCGCGAGGGTTGGAGATGATGCCCGCCAGCTTGTCGTGGTGCTTGGCACGCCTAAGAGCAACAGGAAACGAGGCCCTTTGTTCCCTGGCACGGTCACGGCAAGTGGGGAAGATAACGTTCGTCTCCCCGAGGCGACGGCGGCGGCGTTCTACACGTGCAGACCTTTCGGAAAGGGGGTCCGTTTTGGTCCTGCACTCCAACCGGGCGAACTCCGTAATGGAAGTCAGCTGCCACCTGGGTCCTCTCCGTGCGTGCGGTCCATGGCGGCAGGCCCGAAAGTAATCACACTCAAGTTGCTCGCAGCCATACACAGTAGAAGCAGGCGTGCTGGCGGCCACCCGGCGAGACTTGTTGACGTCGATCTTAATAGCTCCTCCGCGGCCCGGAAAATCTCGAATGGCCAGCGTTCCCCACCGCTGGGCAGGAAGAGATGGGCTCGCGTCCACGTTGATATCGTGGCTTGCAACATCAACTCCCAAGGCAAACCCAAAACACCAAACCACCAACAAAGGAAAGCACAGATGGGACGTTCCAAACAACAAATCACCGCTCCACGCGCAAGCGCTTGGAATTCACTCAAGACCCACCAGGCTTCCTTTTAATTCCAAACAAAATCCTGCTCCAGAATACTGGACCCCTCGATTTTGCCCGAATTTAGGGTCAAAGCGAGCTTCCGCGTCACATCTGAGGTCGCCAAAGACAGACTGCCACGTTGTACGATAAGCGCTGGTGTGTCAAAGCCTACAAATTTTGAAGAGAAACTCCATTCCTTATCAATAAAGCTCTGATCCCCAATACCACCAGAATATCGAAAGTCTGCTTAAAATGTGGGCCACGCTCAGTTTAATCCTCTGGCTCTTCTCAAAGAACCTTGATCGCTCGAGACTGAGAATCAACTGCTCCAGTTAAACTCACAAAAATGCGACTGCTCATCAAAATCGGTACTCATTCCAGTACTGGCGCAAAACTGCTCTTAAACTCATTGGGTCAGGCACCATAACCTGTACACAAGCTGCTACAGCTGTTCTCTCTGCAAAATTCTGCAGCCACTTCCTTTGGTGAATCTCCGAATACCACAATCGGCTGACTAACCACGCGCCAGTAAACACGAGTACGCAGATATGCATAATTATGCGCACTTTCTTTGCCTTCGCAAGGGATTAGCTACACTGCCGTTGATGTAGCAGCAACCCCCTGGTATCTCAACCAAGTCTGACACGTCTGAGTCTACTATCGATACAAAAGAAACATGTGCCAACCTTAAAACACAGCAAAACTTCAATGCTCTGAACGGTTCCAACTATGCAAACAGCACATGGTCTACTCAGGAATCTTCGCTACACTCCTTTAAGTGCCCTTATTTCTCGGTAGCATGGCAAATTTAACTCTCATTTCTAACTCAGACTTTAATCTTTCTCAATTTTAAGAGAAAACACAGTAACGTCCGATCACTCTAAATCTTTAGCTCAAAACAAAGTAGCCTTTCCCCTTTTGATTTCGCACACACAAAAAAGAACAAAAAAAACAGCTACTTCGAATGGCTACGCGGGGGTGAAAGCTGACTCACGTTCGCCGCGTTGAAGAGATTAGCCCTTCAGACGCGCCCTTTGGGGTCGCGCTTTGACTGATGACACTGCTGTCATTTCGTTACAAAAGGCCCCTGAAGAAAGCCATCTCCTACCCTCACTGTCGCCTCCGCGCCCCCTCGACACACTCAGAAAGCCTTGGTAGGGCATGCAAAGTCGAGAACCGGCTCTTGGCGACGAGCAGCGGCCAGCGCGAGAAGCTACTCTTTGTTCTCTCCCCCGGCACGAAGCTCGGCTACCCTTTCACACTGCGCGCTTCCTGGAATACAGAGCCGAAGTTGAAGGACGCATCCTTCTTTTCAATTGCGCGCGCTGAACACGCCTGTGTGCGTGGCCTCTGTTGCTAAATCCCTGTGTTCGCACGCGCTGAGGGTCGCGCAACCTAGCGCCTTCCGGTCTCTCGGGCCGCTTTGCCTTTTCCCTTGCCGCCTTCTTGTCAGGTATGGGTTCTCTTGGTTTTCCCGCAGGCCGATGCCCTTTGAAAAACCTCCCTCCTGCTCTGCTTGGAAGATGCAGTCTTCCCTTTCTGTTACTGCGGTCAGGTTTAGAACAATCCCCGCATGTCGCCTGACCAGTAACTTTAGCCCCAAACTTACGAGCTTCAATGCGGGAAGGTATTCCTTTCTCTTCTGCCGCCTTTCCATTATCACTTGTCCCCGCGCCTGAATTTAGGGCCTGACATTTCAACCGTTTCTTTTTTGTCCTTGCCCTTTTCCTTTTTCTCTTTGGACTTTCCGCGTGCACCGCCTGAGCCAAGACTGTTTCCTCCAGCCCTTGACATGCATCGTGTGATCCTTCCTTAGTCACAAAATTGACCTCTTTGCCTTCGCAACAGATGGTCATCTCCACAGAGCTGACAGACGGACCTTCAGCTGCCCCGGAAATGAGCAGTTCGCTCCCCTGAAGGTAGTCCTCCGCAGCTGGCTTATCGCTCTCAGGGCTTTCCTCTGAAACGCACTGCTCCTCTATAATCGGGCTCTCGTCCTTTGTCTCAGCATGGCGTTCAATACTGCGTTCTAACCCAACAGCAGCTCCACACTCTTCATTCGCCAGCCTCGCCGAGGTAGCCATAACCCTGGCTTGGTCACTGGCACCGCAGTGACGCCTCAAATCGGAGTTGCCACGATTCACAATTTCTAAAGGACTCCCCTTTGTTTCCCTTTCGAAACAACTACCTGTGGGGGAGTTATCCCTTTCACATCCGCGCCGGTTAGTTGCCTGTACAGGCCCCTTTCTAGCGTCCTCGCGCTTAACCAAATCGGCCACGGTTCCTACTCTCACTGCACAGCCTCTCTTCGGAGCTCTCTCTTTTCTAAACCGTGGGTGCCGGTTAGACTCCGTTTCTCGGCCCTTAATCGCAGGTCTGCGACTACCTGACTGGGCGACGGTCTGTTTAGCTAGCTTGGGAAGTCTCTCTTGGCTCGGCTTTGTCCGACGCCATCCGTGCCCTCTCCACTCGTTTTCTGAACGACCTCTAGCGGAGTTACACCTAGCTAACTCGGAGACTGTCTCTGTAGCCTCTCTACTTTGGCCGCGCTCTGTCGTGTACCATCCATGCCGGCTTTGCGCCATTTCGCAATCCTTTCTTACGGCGTCACGTCTCTCCGACTCAGCTATGGACTGGACCGTTGAGAGTCCTGTCTGGACGAAGATAGCGTCGCTCATTGCTACTTCATTCCCATTAAGTCCGTTGAGGTTTGCGAGCCGCCTTTTCTCAGCCCCGAGTTTAAGCTCTTTTAGCTCCGCTGCTAGCTTCTCCATACGCTGCTGTAGCTGTGCCTCTCGTTCCACTCTTTCCGCTTCCTCAGCTCTTTCACATTCCTGTAGCTGTGCCTCTAGCTTCTCTCTTTCCACTTCCTCAGCACTTTTACGCTGCTCTTCTTTTACCCACTTGTACACATTATCCCATGCAATTTCAAAATCATCCTCTTCCTCCGTTTCCAAATTTTGGATTGCCTGGACAATATCCGAATCTTCCACTCTTTCCTCCACATCCACACTTAACTCATCGCGCAAGAACAACAGTTCTGTCCTCGACAACCTCGTCAGGTCCACGGTCGCTGCTCTTAAATAGTGGCTTTGCTCGCTCATAGTGATTCTGAGCAACTACCCCTGTGCTACAGACATACAAACACCCGATCAACCAGCAGTTCAAATTGTTAACCCAGAATTTGAAGCCTGGAAGATCCAAAGCAAAAACCAAACACTCACCCCCAGATGCAGCACCATGTCACCCGGTTCATCACACCGCTGCCAACCAGTCATTGGCGCTGCCACCAGTTGTTGGGTATGAGGGGGGTTCGGAGTCGTTGCTAGCTCGCTGCTGCTGCTCGCTGCTTGACGGGACCGCGGTCAAGCCGACGCCCGTTCCCCCCACCACCAGGACAGGAGTGCCGCCAAGTCAAAGAGTTAAGTGATGGGAGGAAGAATACAAGAGGGTTTATTTACATCTTTTTACAAGCATACGAGACTGAAGTGGAGCTGAAGTGAGGCTCAAAATGGGGCTGCTCTGCCGCATTCGTTCTCGACATTTATAGCCTTCTCATTCCCCAAATTCCCTAGGTTGAGGACGCCCACGCAGGGGTGGGAGGGGCCCAGAGCACAAACAACACAAACTTGTGTGCACAAACGCACCACTGCACTTAGGGCCATGCCCCCGTCACATGTTGAGTCTGAGGGAAAGAAGGTCGTCGTCGAGGTAGCGTCGACTGTGGTAGGTGATGGCCCCCGGCCAGCCGAAGGTTTCTGCGGGTCACCGACATCTGTTGATCATCAAATGTCACCCGCCGCTCGAGGCCGGACGCGAGGTCACGAAAAGGCCGAAAGTGGTTCCTCGTGCTTGGAGACGTTCGCGAGGGTTGGAGATGATGCCCGCCAGCTTGTCGTGGTGCTTGCTTAAGGGAAATAAATAGCGCACAAGAGAAGACGGGACAAGTGAGGAGACACAGACAAGCGCTAACTTTCAACAGACGGTTTATTGCAAAATCGGGAGCATATATACACATGTCCAGATAGGCAACAAAGAACATGATCGAAGATGACATCAACAAGACACACACCCCCTCGACAGCCATCTGCTTATCGTGCCAGATATGCAAGCTCTTTTTTCGACAAATTAACGGAAGGTTCGCTGACACAATCCGGTCCAAAGCGCACGATGTTCGACGCTTCAACAATCTCCCTGGTAAGTTGGTCGCGGTGATGATACAAGGTCACAGTATCTTCAAAAATTGGACGGCAAGGACGGTCACAGTCACATGTCTTACAATGCAAAGCCAAATGCCCGTCGACACCACCTCTGACTTTCTTCGCGTGCTCTTTTAGGCGTACGTTGAGGAAGATACTGTGATCTTGTATCATCACCGCGACCAACTTACCAGGGAGATTGTTGAAGCGTCGAACATCGTGCGCTTTGGACCGGATTGTGTCAGCGAACCTTCCGTTAATTTGTCGAAAAAAGAGCTTGCATATCTGGCACGATAAGCAGATGGCTGTCGAGCGGGTGTGTGTCTTGTTGATGTCATCTTCGATCATGTTCTTTGTTGCCTATCTGGACATGTGTATATATGCTCCCGATTTTGCAATAAACCGTCTGTTGAAAGTTAGCGCTTGTCTGTGTCTCCTCGCTTGTCCCGTCTTCTCTTGTGCGCTATTTATTTCCCTTAAGTATGTCATACCAACATGCCCAAGCCTCGTCTCTTCCGTGGTGCTTGGCACGCCTAAGAGCAACAGGAAACGAGGCCCTTTGTTCCCTGGCACGGTCACGGCAAATGGGGAAGATAACGTTCGTCTCCCCGAGGCGACGGCGGCGGTGTTCTACACGTGCAGACCTTCCGGAAAGGGGGTCCGTTTTGGTCCTGCACTCCAACCGGGCAAACTCCGTAATTGAAGTCAGCTGGCACCTGGGTCCTCTCCGTGCGTGCGGCCCATGGCGGCAGGCCCGAATGCAATCACACTCAAGTTGCTCGCAGCCATACACAGTAGAAGCAGGCGTGCTGCCGGCCACCCGGCGAGACTTGTTGACGTCGATCTCAATAATACGCTTTGGTTTTGGTTTTACATTACGGCCTTCGTGCTACCTCCTTTTTGTTTCGCCGAGACGGCGTCTGTCAACGCGGAGATCGCGCCTTGCGCAACTCCTATCGCACTTAAACACGAAGCAAGCACGGCTTCCGCCCCGGCGGCTCGCCGCTGCGGCGCGGGCGTCGCGCTCCCGAGGGAGCAGTCGCATTCCAATCGCAAAATGGGAGGTGGCAAAGCTACACGCTCCGACGCGCTCCGTACGCTATCCGACGAAGCGGTCTCGATCTGCCATTGCAATTCAGGATTAGTTTAACCTTCGGGGGCTGGGGGAGCGTCCACGCACGGCGTAACCTCGGCTAGGAGATACACAGCGCGGGGACGATGGCGACGGAGAACGCGAAAGGCGGCTCGGCGATGAGTTTTCTTCCCGACTAAAAAAATCCTTGATTTCGGCTGCTCGCTGGCCGGGTCGGGGTTGTGGAGCGTCGTAAGCCCTCGGATGCCCATTCTCCTGTATGGGCAGTACCGGAGAATGTGACCGGCTTCACCACAGTGGAAGCATAGTGGGCGGCGCTGGTCGGGTGTTCTCCACTCGTCGCATTTCCTCGGCCGTGTGCGACTCTCGTAGGACGGGCGGGTTGGGGCGAGAGGGCGGCGGTCCAGCGCAGCTGGCTCAGGGCGATAGGGGCTTGGGTCCCGTCGTCGAGGTGCAGGACGGCGCACAGCTGCGGCGTAAATCATGGCTGGGGGCTGCAGAGGCTGCGTGGGTGTCGGCGTCACACCCAAGGCCTGTTGAACTTCGTCTCGGATGACGTCAGTGAGCGATGAAAGTTGCGACTGCGTTCCCGCTGGCAGCAATCGTCGGAGCTCCTCTGGCACAACTTGACGTATAACCTCCCGCAGGTCATTGTTGTTAGCGGTGTCCAGGCAGCTTGCTGAGAAAACGCGCTGCTGGCGGTCGTACTGGCGGGCTCGGGCATCAAGAGTTTTTTCCATGGTGGCTGCCTCTTCGACGAATTCCGCTACGGTTTTCGGTGGATTTCGTACGAGGCCGGCAAAGAGTTGCTCTTTAAGTCCTCGCATAAGCAGCTTTACTTTTTCTTCTTCCTTCATGTTTGCGTCGGCACGCCGGAAGAGACGCTTCATCTCCTCAGTGTACATTGCAACGGTCTCGTTTGGATGTTGTATGCGAAACTATAGCAGCTGCTGGGCTCTCTCTTTTCTCACGACGTTTGTGAAGGTCTTGAGAAGTTGCTCCTTGAAGGTTTCCCAATCTGTAACGCTAGCTTCCTCATTCTCAAACTAGATTCCTGCTGGTCCCTCCAAGGCGAAGAAGACGTACCTAATTTTCATGGCATCGCCCCAGTTCTTAAAGACAGCCACACGGTCGAACTGTTCCAGCCATTCCTCGGGGTCGGCGCCTGGCGAAGCGTCGAAGGTTGGTGGCACCCGGGGCTGCTGAAGAATGACTGGAGTGGTCGTCTGGGGCAAGGTCATGGTGGATGTTGCTGCTGGCTTCCGCTTCCGGGTAGGGTCCGGCAGAATCCCGAACTCTGGTGCGTCCCCTTGCAGGCGTCGGCTTGCCCGGTGGACTGGACTCAAGTCCTGCGGTAGATGACTCAGAAGGCTGGCGTCACGACTTGTAGGGGGTTTCCGGAACATGAAAGGCTACCCCGCACCTCCACCAGATGTCACGTTGTAGTGACGGCAGTCCAGCGGTCAGGAAGACACCAACAAGTCTTGTAAATGAAGCTCTTTATTTGGGCTGACTTGCACCCGCAAAAGAACTGAATCACTCGGTGGCGGCGTAAGCAACAAATGTGTTTGTCGGTCGTCGAACTACGAATGCCCGCTGCTCGCGGCATCGTTCAATTTAAAGCCGGCAAGGAAACTTTGAGATAACAGGTCGAGATCATCTGGAGTAATCTAGAAACACGTAGATGCAGCTGTTCATGGCTGTGAACAATCGAGATTCGTCCGGTCGCTTCTCGCGTCACGAACAAAAATGATAACACCCCTTTTCTGCGGCCTTGCGCGAACGAACGGAAGCTACAATGATACGTGGCACTAGTATCCATGGGCCTAACAGAAACCAGGAAATCATTCACCTATCGAAATATGCGAATAAAATTTCCAGCAAAGTTGTTCTCAAGTTTCCTGAATGCTTTGCTGAGACAAATTTGGCTGAGAACTGGGGCCATCTTGGCACCTGCATATACCCGCTACTTCTCCGTTGTTTCTGTGAATTAAGTGGAAAAGAACGCCACAAACCTCGAAACATTTTGCAACACGGTCAATGTGTACCAATCTTTGATAATACTCATTTGTTATTCTCTGCAGTGACTGGACCACCAGAGGAGTTGCCAAGGCCTTTCATATTATCAGGGAACTCATGGGTGCGCTACCAAACTTTCTTCAGTTTGATCTTCAAGACAATAAGCCATACTTCAGAAAGGATAGCATGTTAGCCGGACACACCACGTGCGTTGGACCGGCATTAAATTTTTACTTTTTTAATCAGTGAATTTGTGTCTGTGCGCATGCGCGATCGCTTTATGCGTGCACAAATCAAATTTCTTACTTCAAATAAAATCCATTTGTAACTTCAGCGCCGCGTTTTTCTCTTCAATTTTTCCTGCTACCTAGCGCAGTTGAAGAAAGCTCTTTCAGGCATAGATGTCAACACGGGTTCAACGATCCTAAATGTCATAGGCTAAAAGGCGATCCCTCCAGCAGGTTGTACACGCGCTATGTGAAAGTTTTACACCGTTGCATAGAATAATGAAATAAACCTCTGTGATCAATTTCCTTACATTTAGAATGCCACCAAAGTTTTCACTCTAAATTTTGAACTTTTGTTTCAAGCTTCTGAGGCCTGTTTGAACACCATCTGTGCATTCGGTGGCACTAACGTCACTCTTACTATGCGAAGCGTAAAGACCTCACCAGGCACCAAAAACTGGAAACCCTAAACCTGTTCGGGGTCAGTTCTCTACAGTGTTCGAAGAATTACGACGGCCGTAAAGGCGAATGTTTGTAAAATGATATGCCTTTAGGATGCGGATTGTAAAATATATTGTATCAGTGCAGATAGAGCCAAAAGCAATTATGTTTAATTTTGTAACAGTCCAGAATCTCGAATTCCTTATTGGGGCGCCTTCTACATAGGAGGAGTGACGTCAAAAATTTAATGACTTAGAGCTTTTGGGTGCATACTAGGAGTCACTGAGAGGCACTCGCATCTCCTCGGGAATATTTGGAACCCCTCGGAGTGCCACGGACACACTCGAACCCAATTAGCGCGCAAAACGCGCGCACATGCCACCTTCACTGATTTTCGATCCTTCCGGGCGTGTGATGAAACGAGAACCATCTAGCAGTAAAAATTACCCCGAGAACTCCTCTGACCATAAGTCGCCGGAAAAAGAAGTCTCTTGAGGAAACGGCCCATAGAAGAAAAGCTCGAAAGTGAAAAACTTCAGAAAAAATGAATTCTTCTGGAACCCAATTCACAAAAATTTAGCTCCTTCACGGGACTCTTTCTTTCATCGTAAAACCAGCCGGAAGAATCAGCAGAGTAGAAGAGAAGAGTGTAAGACGAGGCTTTAACTCCATACGGCGAAGCCGAACTCTAGTCTGGCATTGCACTTTAAATCTCGTGAACGCAAATCGGACGACGACCTGTTCTTTGCACGTCTGATTTCCGCGACACATCAGTAGTTTATGAATGTGATAAACAAATCTTTCTGGAGTTACTTGGGGCTTGCTACATGGGTAAGTTTAAGGACACGTGCGTGGCTAAGTCTTCGGTGAGTCGTCACCGTAAGGAGTTTGCTTTTTTAGATGATTTACTAGTACGCCAATGAATATCCATTGTTGTTTCGCCCTTTCAATGCTTTGGGGTTTTGCGCCCGCGTATCCCTTTGCAGTCTTTTGCCGCTTTCCTTCAGGAAAATTTTAGTGTTATTCCAGCCTCGTCTTGCGCTCCACTCACGCGTTTTGTCTTCCGGCTGGTTTTAATATGAATCAGTACCAACCCAGCCCACACCAAAATTTTGATCACTACCAACTCGCCCAGTCGTCAGCCTTGTTGAGACTTTTTCTTTACTTTGAGAATACAGTGTAATCATGAAGCATTTTGCGGTACAAGATCCAACTATTGGCATGCGGTGCAGGCCATGCCATGAAAAACCACTCCACAAAGCGCTTCCGCCCGTGACTTCGTTGAAGCGCCGTACGATCCAGGGACTACTTGCCACCCTCGCCATCATTTTTTGTACGGATGGCCAGCACCTGTTCGTTCCTTACCCATTTCCTTGGCGCCGCATGGAATCGCTTTAGTATACAAAGTTGCATTATTGTTCACCCTGTGTCCTCTAACAAGAGTGGTTGAATGGACGCTCAGCATCACAGGGGATCGCCGTAGAGCAACGGTGTTGTTCGGTCTGTTTGTCCGATTGTAGATAGCGGCCGTGCATGATGTGTGTCTATATATATATATATATATATATATATATATATATATATATATATATATATATATATATATATATATATATATATAAGATGCGAAATTGAGAAACGCTTCGTTTAGTGGGAGTCGACGTTTCGGACAGAGCCTGTGAAAAAGGACAAGCTCTGTCCGAAACGTCGACTCCCAATAAACGAAGCGTTTCTCAATTTCGCATCTTATTTTAAACTAGCAACCAAGTACGTTTACCTTATTGTGCTATATATATATATATATATATATATATATATATATATATATATATATATATATACAAGCGTATAGTACTTCATATGCAGATTTCTGGCTTCTGGCTATGGCGCCAAGGCCATGGTCGTGGCCCTGGCACCAAATAACCCGAGCAGCACACGGAATTCGCCCAATGTTGGAAATAGATGGTTCCACTCTGGTACTCTGTGGGACAGGTCTTTGAAAACACATTTCCAATATTGAGCAGCCGATTACCTGTGCTGCATGGGAAGGGGAAAGCTTGTACTCATTGTAAAACCGGCTTGCACACACTGATGCAGCGGGGACACCAGCTTTAGAGGCACCCGGATACTTTTTCTGGCAACACTGGTCAACCAGTACTCAAGCCATCTACGTCGCGGGATCAGATACCAGCCGGAAAAAAGAGCTTCGCGCTGTATGACGGAAGCGACGGTCTCGTAAGAATTCTGCGATACATGAACATGACTTAGATGCAAAGCGCGAAGGCGTAGGACGCGGACGGCATGCGCCGAAGCGCCAGGTATATCTCAATAAACAGCTAGGGCGCACTGGACGCCAGACGGGCGAATGAGCTTTCGCTAAATGTACGCCAAGCGGTTGCACGGAAGTTCCTCTGAAATTTTATTTATTACGCAGTTATGCATATTTTGGCAGGTGGAAGTCACCAAGTCTTTCATATCCTGGTAAAAATATAACGCAACGAAAAAAGAGTACCATAATTTCCGGACTACAGTCCGCGGACTATACATGTTCAAAATCTCAAATTTTCCGTCGTGTCGACTATCTATGTGTGTGAACTATATATGATCTTGTTGTTCAGAAAATATGTGAGAGCCGGAGAAGCGTACCGGTGGCTATGAGAGAAAAAAATTGTGCCTTGAGTGGCCCCATAGGACATGTTACCATATTAAATAACAGCGAAATTAGCTCCGGTATGATATCAACTTCAATATTTCAACTTCTAAAAATTTAGTTTTAGCCGAAATTTGCCCTTGCGTATTATACACCAGGCACTGGCTATAGTCCTGAAATTACGGTAATCGCGCGACGCGACACATCATCGCGCCACGTCCCACATTTCATACGACTTCGGGGAACTGATATTCAAATTCGCGTTTTACGGCTCATGACAGTTGCTTATCTTTAGAGTTTACTGATTGGTTGTCGGAAAAAATATTTATATGCATCTTTCTGATATTAATTCTCCCGCTTTTTACATTTCGTGAAAAATATTCAGGATGAAAAAAAAACGGGGTTGGAACCAATCGGGGTCTTTGAATATGCTGACGTTTTCAATGCGCATGCCACACATTATTTCTCAACAGAATTTTTTCTCGGCTCAGATAAGATGTTTTAACCTATATTGTTATTAACAGACCTGAAACTAGTTCTAAAACTGCAAATCACAGACAAAAATTTGACAGCCTTGTTTTGAACGCCATGAAGCATATCTTATAAAAGCCCATTAGAGGTCCCATTTTAATCAAGCCATTCAAAAACAGGCTTTCTGTGAGCGAATTGTAAAAATTATTTCGCGATACAATGTGGTTTATAAAACTTTCTGACCAAATAATTAAGCCGTAAAAACTGTTATAAAATATAGGCAACGAATGGAACGACTGGATTAAAATATAGGTAGCCTGCCGCCCCCATTTTAAGTTAGATTAAGATTAATGCTAAGATGTTTATATTGAGACTTCCATGGACGCTAATTAACCAGTACCGGCTGGGAACAGGGCACATTTTGTAGTCAGTGATAGAAAGTTGACTTTTTAAAGTAAAGTAAGAATAAGTACACCAAGGGTTGTCGGCATTATGACCGGCCCAACGAAGTTGTCTGTGCCTTTGTTGACGCAGTGTTTTCTGCTCTACACTAGGGTGCTCTTGCCAATAGGCTTCCTGCGCCTTATTAGTGCCACCCTTTGATATAAATCGCTGTGTGTTGCCCCACTCACCTTTAAAGGGCCTGTACGCATTTTTTTTTTCTGCAAGCCTGAATTCATTCTCCTTCTATATACTTGTATCTCAATTTCCGGTTATGCAGCAGTCACCAGAATATGCCAGACTCTCACGGTATGCTGGTCCCTACTCCCATTCCTTAGAAATATGACATTCCTCAGTCCTGTTCCGCACATAGATTCGACGTATGTCAGGGTCTCGATTCCGTAACCCTCTCAATCTGAAAATAGTCCGAAAGTCCTATTTATATTGCAGGATATCTCCACCGGTGACGGCTGACAGGCTTCGAGACTGCTCCCGGACTGTTTTCGGACTGAGCGCTTTGCGTAATCCGAGCCCAGATGTGTGAAAAGTGTCAGTTTCGATTTTAGGCGTCTGTATCCACCATAGTTAACCTTCGCATCCTTCAATGACCCCCTCGGGGCGCTTTAGAGAAATTCTTTTCAATGGGCCCCGCCGCGGTGGCTCAGTGGTTACAGCGCTCGGCTGCTGACCCGAAAGACACGGGTTCGATCCCGGCCGCGGCGGCTGAATTTCGATGAAGGCGAAATTCTAGAGGCCCGTACGCTGTGCGATGTCAGTGCACGTGAAAGAACCCCAGGTGGTCGAAATTTCCGGAGTCCTTCACTACGGCGTCCCTTGTAGTCTGGGTTGCTTTGGGACGTTAAACCCCAATAAACCAACCAAACCATCTTTTCAATGGTTATTAATGTTAGAATTCCGTCACATCTTTCCTGTCGATTTGTCTGAGTTAAGAGCGTATATTAAATTGTTAGTTGAAACGTCATTCGTCACACAGCGATAAAAAATGCAAAACTGAGTCAAAGAAATTCTGGATCGGTAGATTCGGATTTCATGGAGATTGCAAAGAACACGATATAGTAGCCATTGGTTGTTTATGATGACCACGAGCTGCGGTTTGAAGTCGGGCACTTTCTGCCCGCTTTTTGAATGTTTGAAAAGTAAAAACGCCTCGCGGCATGCAAATGAGACCGCGAACCACCATCTCTGTGACGAAGAGAAACACAAGACGTGGATATCACCTTTCATTGTCACGCAGCCCGGGGTGCCTTGCGGTCTGAGATATGAGTCAGTACAAAGGGGTCTCTTATATAATAAAGTCGGTGATTCGACAAGCCAGGCAGTAATTAAATGCACATTCTTCAGCTAGATGGCTAGTTAAAATCCCCGAGGCCAATTTAAGAGGTATAAAAGCGCTAAGAAACAAGCAGACCTTAGTGAATTCGTCGAGCTTGATATAGGCCATGGAATATAAAGGCTAGTCGTTCTTCTAATAACCCGTCTCCCACAAGAACAAAAGAGGAAAGCTTTTAGACGTATGTGCCTCACTCAAGCACTAAGCCTTTTCTCTGAAAACGTATGTTAGAAAGCCTTTGTCTAGAGCTGGATATAACCATACTAAATACAGAAAGTAACAAAGACCATTACCACCAAAAGAAGTCTGCCTTTTTACTTTTGCTTGTTGGGACCGTGAAACGTCGCGGCAATATGGCCAGCGTTGGTCACCCATTGTCGATGATGATGATGAATTTTTGAGGCGCAAGGACATCTGCTGCCAAACAGAGCCATGACAGTTTTTTTTTTTTACTCAAGATGGGGTCAAAGACCCATTTCCCAAGCATTTCGCTCTAGATAAGCCGAGCACCAGGCAGGAAAAAGCTTCCACCGGTGGGTACCCGGCCCAGCGTTTCCTAGTCCAGCCAATTCACGACCTCATTGATTGCGAACTGCTGGATTAGTGAGATTTGTTCGAGATGACATCTCCCTCCCACTCCGTCTATGATCTGCTGCTGTCTCAAATTTTCCGCTTTCCATTCAGGAGCTCACTGCTTTCGAGCGGTTTCCAGCGGCTTCGGTTTCGCCGTAGTGGAGAGCTCCGGAAATTTCGACCAGGTGGTCGAAATTTCCGAGGCCCTCCACTGCGGTGTCTCTCATAGCCTTAGTCGATTTGGGACGTTAAACTCCATAAGCTAAACTAAACTAATCTTCTGTAGCGCCCTCCTCTGGCTGCTCCTCGAGAACGGCCAAAGGCTACTTGCGCGAGAAAGAAAATAAAGACGGCGCGTGGCTGTGGCACGTGAAGCCACGACAGGAAGTTCTCTTCTTGCCGATATCCAAACCAGCTGTTCGTTCCTTCGCTCCTTAAGCATAAGCCTACACCTCTATCATGACGTAGCCTCGAGCAACAATTTCTTCCCAACCTGTATTAGAGCGTCCTTCCTGCCCAGAAGCGTGCCAAATCTCTCGTAAAGCTGATGGCGCGTTTGACGTGCTGATTTCTTAGAGTCTTCCTCGAGCGAGAATGCTTTTCTTTACTTCATACGATCATATGTAACTCAAGACCGAAGCGGCAAATGTCCATCAAGAGGCTCTCTGGCTAATGTCTAGTGTCGACTGATTGCCTTGACATCGTGATTAACCGCTTTGCATCTACAAACCTGACCAAGGTGGTGATTGGCAGAGCACAAGGATAACGAAATCAATAAACAAGGTTTGGCTGAGGCTAGACCTCCCACTGCCGAAACTGCCGCGACCTTGGCCCAAGATTGCCCGAAGAGAAAGGGCCAAGATCGGCTGTCGACATCAGCGCGGCCTGTTGTGCCAAGCTTACCGTCAATGCATCGTGCTCATGTGCATTTCACGAAATACTGCTCTCATCTGCTGAATGTTCAATTTCAATGCCATCATAGTTATTCACTACCATAAGAATCTACCAGGCCACCATCTCATTGATTTGCTCGGTTTTACGCTTGGATTTGTTATTTACTTTTTCCAACACCGCTACCATAATTTCAGTTAGAATATAATAAATACAAAATAATCGTTTGTCAGTTCTCATTTGTTTTAACTGCTAACCTGTGCACATTATTTACATGCGAAGAGATGTCACTGGTAACGTAGCCATTCTCAGTCTTGAGAATGCGTACGTCTTGAAACACACTCCCCACTTTTGTGAATTCCCAAATATCATCTGCAGTTTACTGATGTAAACAATAGAGTCTGAATTATGGGTTCAGGAACACGGGAGAGCAATGGAAACTCACGTCGGCAGGGCTTGCTTTTAAAGTCTTTCAAACAGTCCGGTTAACCGAACCGCTAAAACTAATGCGATTGCGCTTGTACCGCCGTGCAGTCTCAGTGGTTATGGTGCTCGGCTGCTGGCCCGAGCGACGCGGATTCGATCCCTGCCACGGCAGTCAAATTTCGATGGAGACGTAATGCTAGAGGCGCGTGTTCTGTGCGGCGTCAGTGCCCGTTAAAGAACCCTAGGTGGTCGAAATTTCCGGAGCCCTTCACTACAGCGTCTCTAATAGCCTGAATCACTTTGTGCCCCGCCGCGGTGGCTCAGTGGTTACGGCGCTCAGCTGCTGGCCCAAAAGACTCCGGGTCGATCCCGGCCGCGGCGGCCAAATTTCGATGAAGGCGAAATTCTAGAGGCCCGTGTACTGTGCGGTATCAGTGCACGTTAATGAACCCCAGGTGGTCGAAATTTCCGGAGACCTTTACTACTTTGTCCTTCATAGCCTGAGTTTCTTTGGGACGTTAAACCCCAAGAAACCATGAATCGCTGTGACGTTAGACCCCATGAACCAAACCAAACTATTGCCCTTGTAAGTGTGCCCGGGACAACTTGTACCCCGGCACTAAAATCACGCATTCTCAAGGGTGAAGAAATACGTGAAGCTGGGCTTGTTGGTGCATATTCGTGAAGGACATGAGAGCGCAAAACGGCAACACGGACGAGTAAGGGAACAGGACGAGCGCTGCACTTTGAACAGGATTTATTCAAAGAACAACGTTTATATAGCCTTTGCCCTTATCCATGCTCTTGATCGCAGACAATCACCTCTCACAGATATGTTTCAAGAAACAGCACTTCACTGTGGCGAAGAACAACGAACGTGTCACTAATGCAACTATCACCGCTCTTCTTCATATAGAAGGCTTCCACAAGCTCACGTTCTGTCCTATCTCGGCTTTTCAATAGCACTTTGCGATCAGATAGTCGAGGCTTACAGGCTACACGCTTCTCTTTCGAGCAGGCTTGGCAGTGGTCTGGAAGATGGCCTCTTTTGTTTAATGAATTCTTGTCTTCGAGCAGGCGCTCATTAAGACAACGTCCGGTTTGTCCAACGTACACCTTGCCGCATGTGAGCGGGAACTCGTAGACTACTGCTTTCTTGCAGCCAACATGTGGCATTCGGTGTCTGATGGTGCACTCTTGTACTTTTTTTCTTCCAATGCGTGAACACATTCCGGCGAGTTTTCGCGGCGCTGAAAATACCACATCGACGCCATACTTATTGGCCACCTTCTTGAGGTTATGAGAAGTGTGGTGTACGTAAGGTACAACTTCCGGCCTTGCCTGCTTTCTTTTTACTTGAGGTCGGTTGTTTTCCTTGCTGTCCTTCAGCTTTTTCAGCAAGGACTGTGCCACGGAGAGAACCAGCGAAGCCGGGAAGCCCGATTTCTGCAGCCTGGACACCTGAGAAGCAAAGCTTGTGTGCATGGCATGGTGGCAAGACTTCTTTAGTGCGGAAGCTAAGCTAAGCGGAAGCTAAGACCGTTAAGAGGGCTATCGCTTCCCAGTGCTTAGCTTCCGCACTAAAGAAGTCTTGCCACCATGCCATGCACACAAGCTTTGCTTCTCAGGTTTCCAGGCTGCAGAAAGCAGGCTTCCCGGCTTCCCTGGTTCTCTCCGTGGCGCAGTCCTTGCTGAAAAAGCTGAAGGACAGCAAGGAAAAGAACCGACCTCAAGAAAAAAAAAAGCAGGCAAGGCCGGAAGTTGTACCTTACGTACACCACACTTCTCATAACCTCAAGCAGGTGGCCAGTAAGTATGGCGTCGATGTTGTATTTTCAGCGCCGCGAAAACTCGCCGGAATGTGTTCACGCATTGGAAGAAAAAAAGTACAAGAGTGCACTATCAGACACCGAATGCCACATGTTGGCTGCAAGAAAGGAGTAGTCTACGAGTTCCCGCTCACATGCGGCAAGGTGTACGTTGGACAAACCGGACGTTGTCTTAATGAGCGCCTGCTCGAAGACAAGAATTCATTAATCAAAAGAGGCCATCTTCCAGACCACTGCCAAGCCTGCTCGAAAGAGAAGCGTGTAGCCTGTAAGCCTCGACTATCTGATCGCAAAGTGCTATTGAAAAGCCGAGATAGGACAGAACGTGAGCTTGTGGAAGCCTTCTATATGAAGAAGAGCGGTGATAGTTGCATTAGTGACACGTTCGTTGTTCTTCGCCACAGTGAAGTGCTGTTTCTTGAAACATATCTGTGAGAGGTGATTGTCTGCGATCAAGAGCATGGATAAGGGCACAGGCTACATAAACGTTCTTCCCTGAATAAATACTGTTGAAAGTGCAGCGCTCGTCCTGTTCCCTTCCTCCTCCGTGTTGCCGTTTTGCGCTCTCATGTCTTTCTCAAGGGTGCCTGCGCACCGCCACGCAGGTCCCTGACGGCTAAAGCCTAACTGTTCCACACTCTCTTTGGATAGCAGAGCCCGGTATACAACAAAATCAATTTCATTGCACTGTATTCCACTGTTATCAGTTACTGTCGCTAGTGTCTTGCCCATGTGATGATATGGACGTTGCGGCGCTTAAGCCAATAAGGAACAGCGTGAATGAAGATCAGTATATTACATGATAAAAAGTAGTCGAGTTAGTAGGCGCATAGCTTCTAGCAAAACAGCGCGTGCTAAACGGGACACGGGCTAGTGAAACGTAGTTAGAAACACGACTAAGAACTGAGTATTTTCTACTAGAAATGGAGAAATAACGTTAAAGTAAAAGAAAGGCTACGGAATAATCATTCTGCGGCTTTTCGCCCCATTAGGCAGCAAGATTTTCTCTTTTCGTCATTATACAGACGACATTATATGCAGGATGATCCATCGAGAATAACTCGTTATAATGATAGGACACGAGAGACAGAAATTAAAGTTTCGAAGAACTGCTTCAGGCATTCATTCGTTCTGTCTGCAGCACTACACTGGAATAGACTCCCAGAAAATGTTACATCTCCAAATCGCGAGCAATTTCGGTCTCATCTTGAAGAGGCATGGTAATTGCGTTTTGCTCAAACCAGCACAGCTATGTCAGTTGTGCGTCTTTTCATGCATTTTGCCATGCCGTTGTTTGTTTCAATCCCCCCATCTATCTGGGTCCAAGTTAGGACCGACAGTATCTAAAAATAAAATAAAAAATGAAATGCCGTATACGGTGGAGATTCCGCAGAAATAGTTACCGGCACACTGACGATCTATGTGAATCCTACGTTACTGACAAGAGAGATTCAAAATGGGCAAATGCGTAAGCACTCCATCCATTGCTTTGATGGGTAAAGAAACGGACCACCTTGCATACTTGGCTGTCAATAGTGACCAGACCCCTACTTTCTTTAGTGTCTGTGAACGGCTCTTCTTGCATTCACTGCCAGCAGAGCAAAAAGTGTTCAGTTCCTAGTCAGGGCTTGTGTCGGTCGTTTTCTAGTTTTTGCCCCGTTTTCCATGCGCTGTTTTCACTAAAAAACTGGAATACTGAGTTTTATTCTTCGGGAGTGGCGATCATGGTAGTATTACAGCGACAGCTGTTAAAGAGCAACGACGTAGCTTGTTGAGAATTCTACGATATTCAGGGATTCAGTTACAGATAGCATAGCAAGTTTTTTATGCTCAAGCGTTTAAAACGGGGACGCAATCGACGATTGAATCTCTGGCTTCTCCTGACGGCACCAGAGAAGAGCAAAGAAGTACGGTGATGACGTCACGGACGCTGCACCACTACTGGCGCAGTGGTTCAGCGACAGACACCGTCGAGACTTGTGGGCCTAAGTTTGCTTTGCCAAGCTCCCATAAACTAATTTTTGCGCATATAGCCTTTCGGGAAGCTGTCCGTCTCTCGATCAACAATCTGATGCGCAGTGCCACTGCTGGCAGGTTGGAACTGCATTGAATTTATTTTAATTAATTTCATTGCCACGTACCATGGTGGGCAGGTTGTCCGCAACTCGGCGGACAGTTTGGCCAACTTGGTAGGTTCACCACCTGATTTTTAAGGCGAAAGCCTTTTATGGCTCATACTCGCGGCCAAGGTCGCTTCCGGTGTAACGCTGTCTTCCACGAATAACACAACTACTCAGGATAGGAGAAAACAAACAGTAGCATCAGATACAGGGTAAAACATGTAACGTTGACGCCAAGTTTGATGACTGTAGAATGAGTAGCTAATTAATTATAGCCAATTATAGCGAAAAGAAAAAAAGAAAATAACGAAATGTGTCGATAAAGCGCCGACGTCGATATAGCTACGGAAATGGCGTGACGTCACATCCAGCGGAAGTCGTCACAGCATAGTGAAAATTACCACAGAATGGGCGGAAAAGCGCCTAACTTGTGTCAAACTAGGTTGAAAAATGTGCAGTTAAGCGAAATTAGTACTTATGATCACAGAAAGATGTCTGATTTGGGTAAAAATTGCTCAAAAATGAGGAAAAGTGGATGATGACGTCACATGAGACGAAAGGATGCCGAAGCAGTGTGATCCGCCGCCAAGCGACAACTGCAGACGCTCTGCGCATGCGCAGCGTGACGTCCCCGCTTCCTCTCGCCACGCTCTCTCCTCTGTCGTGAAATGAATTCAAGAGCGGCAAATTCAAATCAGTGCAATGAGTCGCAAACGGCTTTAGCCTTCCCGCACTTAAGAGATATCTAAGTGCCTCCAATGAATTTTTCGTGACATGTACGAACAGACGTCGACTTTCCTCGTTAAAGCGACGTCTAATACAACTTCATTAAGAGAGGGATTCTGTCGAGGGGAGCGGAATGGCAATAATAACAAAAATTTCCGGCTTATTAAGGATTCGGCTCAGATAAAACTTTACTACTCGTGCCGAAGGTTTGTGATGAAGTCTGGCCAAATTTAGCCAGTAAATTTCTTTCTTTGCCTTAGTGTCACTTTCCTTGAAAAGAAGAAAGGTAAGCAAACAAATTACGCGATAAAATCACAAGAGCCATGAAAAACTAAAAACAGCTCAAAACATACTGCGTTGATAACACAGCAGCCCTCAAGCTCTGAAAGAAAAGATAATGGAGGATACTTTTTTTCTGGGGGAGAACGTGCGTTTAGACCGTGCAGTTTTTATCACCCCTTCTCTGCTGCCAGACCAAACAACGGCCTCAGTTTGCAGCTGAGCGTATAAGAACCGTGAAATGGCGAGCGCAGCGATTTGGTTCCGTTTTCGTTTTCTTGTTGAAACCAGCGCATATCCTTTCGTGCTCTTTTTTTTCTCTTGCTTGGAAACGCTAGCTTCCCGACAGCTGGCAAGGAGGCTTTGAAACTTGGGCCAAATTTACGATATTCAGCAAGGGAACATTTAAGCCTATGCCGCTATGTTCCTTGCAAGCTGGGACTTTACGTGGCTACCACCTTCAAAGGGCGCTTCACAATTTATGCGAAAGGTGGGGGATTTAAATATTTATTTATACTGTTAAGTCACATCATACTGACACGGTAAGCAACGCTGGATAAAACATTTCGTATTACGCAATGTGACTGTATTTTCGTGCCAGGGAATGTAATTTTATTTTTTTTATTGGTTCATTCTATTGTTTGCGACTTTATAGCTTTATGTCTGTTATTGTGTGCAAAATCTGCGTGACTGCAGCTTGCCATAAACTTAACTTAGCTGACGCAGCTCAACGCAAACGCGCTTTATTATAGAGGTGATCATTTTACTCACACTCATCCTTGCCTAATCTGTAAGCTTGCAGCAGGGTACTTTTGCACCGTGCTGCTATCAGAATCGACGTGCTAACAGGCATAGGACAGTGTTAAAAGAACTTGTACTGCTGTGGACATAAAGACTCCTTGCACTGCTGTGCTCTGCAGAAAACGACAATCGGGCCATGTGCAGAGTAATACTGGCCACAGAAAATAAATGTTACGAACGACTTATCGTTATTTACGGATTTAGGACAAGTTATTTTAGCACGGGTAAAATGTGCGCTCGGAAAATATAAGACGCGCTCTGTTCAGCTCTGCTCAACTTTCAATTGCGTTAAAAAATTGACTTCCGATTTTCGTAGTCAAGGCTAGCACTTCGGTGCTCACTTCTGTTCTGGTGTTAAGATCCATTGTTCATGGATGAAATTTGTTTCAATATCGATAATCTTTTAATGCCCATATGTGCGGAATGGTCATTCTGCACAGCACCGGACGCGAAATTTCAGCAGTCATGGATTCAATTCCACCCGTGATATCTGCCTATTTTCCTTCTGTTTTAAAAATCGATTACCCTTAAATAATTGCCTATTAATCTCCCAGTGATGAACACGAGAAATTGAAATAAAATTTTTTGTCCATTCTCGGTATTGTATGGCGCAAGTCACTATTTTTTGCATTATCGTTAATTTTATAATTAGTGGAGATTTATTCACCAACTTCCCAAGCAAGGAACTTAAGAAAAAAGTTTCAAATTGAAAGTTGCAGAATGGTTTGCAAAACGTCCTATTGATGAGTTTCTAACTTTCCATTTATTACGTGTTAGTTTTTTTCCGCTCACTGCAGATGACCGCGAAATAAAATAAACAAACACGTGACATGCCAACTCGCGCGCCGCGATTGCAGTGCTCTCAAACGTTCCGCCTACAAACGAACACATCATTTAGCCCAGTGAGCTGCCGCCTATAATCATCGCTCAATCATATGGGTCCCCGGCCACCAAGGCATGCCAGGTAACGAAGCCGCCCATGAGGCAGCCCGCGCACTCACTCACCGGGCACCAGGCGTCCCTTGGGAGGAGCTTAACCCATATCACAGCCCTCTCCTTTCTTTTAAAGATATTACTGAGCACTATCGTGCCGAACACCGGCGATACCCAGTTCCTATGAAAGGACTGGGTAAAGCTGGCGAACGAATTCTCCTCAGGCTCTTTACAAACACCCTGCTGTGCCCGGTGGTTCTCAAGCACTTTGATCTCAAGCACTCATTCTGTGGGGAGGTGGCCGACACCTTTCACATACTTTGGGCATGCAGGAACAATCCTTCTCTCCCCCCAATCACCCCTTCCCCTACCCGAGAGGACTGGGAGGCGGCCCTGCTCGGCTGCCAGGAACTATGGGCCCAACAGGCCCTAGTTCGGAGGACCTGCGTAGCGGTCATGACCAACGGGATCCCGGAATGAGGGACTCCGCCTAGTATTGCGAGGGGTGAGACCCACTAGAGGCCTCTCCCCGAGCACCTCTCTGTAAAATACCAAATAAATGCTTTTCACCAACACCACCTAGAAGGTGGCAGGGCAGCGACGCAGGCGCTGGCTGTGCGAGCGGTAGCGCACCGAGCTTAATGATCTATGCGCGTTTATAGGCGGAGCGTATGAGAGCACTGCAATCGTGGCGCGCAGGTGGGCACGTCACGTGGTATTTTTTTTTGTTTCGCGGCAATCTTCGGTGAGCAGAAAAAACTAATAGTCAATAGAAGAAAAGTTAACTTCATACGGGCGTTTTGCGTCGCTTTCTTTAACTTTCTGATTAGAATTTTTCGCCAAACTTCATTGCTTCCTAAATTGGTTAATTATTCTCGAGCCCTTATGCAATGAAGCCGAGTACAAAAATACTGTGAGTTGCTAAATACAAAAGCCATCGACATGCATTTGGTCGTGGCGTCTTAGAAAGCCTCGGCATAATTTTAAACTCCGGTTAAAAATAGCTGGGACATGCTGTATATATACACAGTGTTTAAAGTTAGACTATTTGGATTTTTGTTAAATACAAAAACACTGCACAAAAGTTGTTTTTGTACATGGAGTGTCCGGCCACGCGGACGTACACTGTAAGGAGAATTGCCATCGCGATATCAGTCATTAACTAAATGCATCAGTTACCATTCTATTCAGTGCAGTTACCATGCAAGTTTATGCTGAAAACTTATAGTTGGTTTCATTTGATGTGTATTCTATTTCTACAATTTTAGCAGCGCTCATGTGTCCTGACATATGCATGCGGAAAATTTTCGTCCAAATCCGTCTAATTACGGATTCGAGATTGCTGTACTCGTCATGTGACGCAGCTGTTGCTTATGTTGCTCCGTCTGTCAAGAAAGTGGAGTGGCAGGCGACGGTGACAACTTTTCTCTCATAGTTGCAGTATGGTATCGCTGAGCTAGACTGCATGCCAAGTCCAGCATTATGTCTTATCACCCAATCTGATAGCAATCGCTTGATGAGAAAGGGCTCCCCTGGCGTCTCCTGCACAGGCAACCTTCGATTTCGCTGACCAAGAATGAAAAGCAATCACCGTCACCTCTAAGTCCACATTTCTACCACATGGAGCGCTATAGGCAAAAGCTGCATCACACCAGGGAGGAGCTTCATGCTGAGTCCCGTGCTATAACATGCTTATTTAGTCGAATTGGGGTCAAACTTTAGAGGTGATGTCTCAGGACACAGGCATGTTACTAAAATTACATGAAGTAGAATAAACATCAAATACCACTGCCTTTAGGCTTTCAATACCAAACTGACGATGATGATGAAATTTATGGCGCAATGTCACCTGTGGGCAAAGAGCGCCATGGCACAAGGTTTTTTTTTTATTCTACTCAAGATGAGGTGAAAGACCCATTTCCCAAGCATTTGCATTTTCGAAAAACGTAGCGCGAAACACAAGACACAGGTAAGGTGAAGACAGGACACGAGCGCTTACCTGTGTCTTGTGTTTCGCGCTACGTTTTTCGAAGATGCAATTGCTCCGACTAGCCCAGTTTAGCTTACTTGTGCCCAAGCATTTCACCCTAAATAAACCGAGAATCAGACCAGGGGAAAGCTTGTGCCCATTGTATCGCCGGTGGGTACCCGGCGGCACTGGGGATCGAACCTCGCACCTGCCGAATGGGAGGCGGATGCTGAAACCACTAGGCCTCCGCTTCGGCCTCAACACCAAAATGCAAGCTAACTGCAGTTTATAGAATGTTAATCATTTAATCTGCTTAATGACATTAGGAAGACAATTATTCTCACAGTTTGCGCGTCCGTGACAGCCTAACCAATTTACAAAAACAACTTTTGCGTTCGGCTCTTTATGTTTCTTTTAAAAATCCAAAATCTGTAACTTTCAACACCTGGTACAGGGTGTTTCAGTATCGACATCTAATTTTTAAAAATAGAGTTTTTGATGTAAAAACGAGCCTTCCGCGGCATAGTAGTATAGACTTCAAAAAACAGTGAATTCATGATAGCTAGTACAGTGGTCGACTAATTTTTAATAATTAACTTTTTGCATATTACAGGTGCACACCTGCTTGTAATTTCAAATTTGTAGTTGGTCGTTAGTAATAGCCATATCACTTTAAAGAATTTTTAAAATGCGATTGCCCGTGCAGCTGTGGCTCGACTAATTTCAGCCCTTCCTCACCTTATTCGAAAACCGCGCACTTGCGGAAGGGCGCAGAGAGACGTGAATCAAATCGAGGCAATTCGTGACGCACATGCCACGCGACAATGTCAGCTCCGTCCACAATGCAGTGCTCACCGCTCCTCGCGACTTCGCTGCGACTTCGCTGTGTGGCAGATAGCGTCACGCGATGTGCGTTTCAAGGATTGTCTGGATTTGATTGATGCAAAAGATGCTCGTGTGCTGTGCTACGTCAGTGCACGTAAAAGATCCCCAGGTGGTCGAAACTACACCGGTTTGGATTTGGAAAACATTTATTGCGTCGATAGCAGGTTGCAGCCGACGCGTACTAGATGGCCGCTAGACCATTGTTGGCGGCGAGCTCATTGGCCCGCTCGATTGGCCGTACTTGGATCTTGGGGTCCGAGCTGACCAGCACGGCCTCCCACCACTCGGAGACCTTCGCTACGGTACCTCTTTATTTCTTCTGTCAGTCCCTCCTTTATCCATTCCTTTATGAGATACGTGAGACAGATGCTGCGCCAGTTTCCTTTTCTCAAAAACCAATTTCACAATTTACCTTGGCGCCCTCTCGCAAGCGCGCGGTTTTTGAATGGGGTGAGAAATGGCTCAAATTAGTCGAGCCACAGCCGCAAGGCCAATCTCGTTAAAAAATTCTGAAAAGTGATATAGGTATTACCAACGGCCCACTACAAATTTAGAATTACAATCACTTGCCTATATGCTATAATTAAAAAGTTAACTGTTAGTATCCATACTTAATCACTTCACTAGTTGCTATGATTCTCCTTTGTTATGAAGTCCGTCAGCACCGGTACTACTATGCCGCCACTAGCATCTCTTTACCTCAAAGCCCCTATCTTTAAAAATTAGCGGCCGGCTCGACTGAAACACTTGGCATATAAAAACACAGACACTCGTCAGGTTTCCCTCAACCTGGTGGGCAGGTTGGCAACCTTGCACAAAGCAGGCTTCAGACAAACAAAAAGACAGGCAGACAGGGAAATAACACAACTACTAAATACGGGGAATGCCCACTACAAGTTCAATCACACTAAGACTGACGCGGTGGGTCAGTGGCAACGGAAAGGAGTCTGGCTGTGGTGCTTGAGGTCGCAGGCTCGACGCCGGCAGTAGCAGCATACGAAAACACATCTATGCTGAAACGTCAATGCCCTGTAAACTGGAAAATGAGGAAAACTGTACCGAATTTTACCTCTGATTAAAAATCGGTTGTGTTTTTTTCCGGTTATTTTGATGCTTGTTCGGGAGCAAAAGACTCATTTATTGCGGAGAACGTGGGATACGCAAGTATTGCACTTTTCTCCTCCAATCGATTAGAATTCATCGCATCAAACCAAAAAGGCGCTCTGTAACCACCGCTTCGAAGTGATTGGCGTTGCAGCCGAAGCCCAGGGACGCGCTGTAAAAAAAAAAAAAAAAAGGTAGCACGTCTCGGTAGTTTGCTTGGCAAAATGACTAGCGGCGCTAGTGTCTCTACTTCAACTTTCGGTATTTCCGAGCTTGTTGAAGCCCCGTTTTCAGTGAAAGGAGTGTAATTGTCATTACAAAGTGGCGAAATATCGATGCAGGTGTGCGGTGAAGAAGTCTCACGGCTGCCTCTCTCCGTACTTCTAGAGTTAAACCTAGAGTCAAAACAGACATTTCGTCATTCGTAGAAAAACCTTGCCCGCTACTGCAGGGAAATGCTGCCGTTCCTTCAGAAGTGTCTTCTGGTGGCACAATTCCCCACTAGTAATATCTTGTTTCTCATTTTCATTGGGTACGCATGAGGTTAGAACGGAGGAGCAACTAGCGCTTTTCCAGCTGTAAATAAATATAAACCCAAAACCCAAGAAAAACTCGCAAGTATGATTGCAGTAATGGGTGATTTGCTCTTCTAATTTTTCTACTTTTTTCACTCCTCTCTAACCAAGGCTCAGCCAGAGGTTGTACAGATGGCGAAGCTGGAAAAAATCTCGGCCCTCCTGGTTGTGTTCGTGGACTTGTTCTGTTTCACTGTTGTGAGTGTTACGGGGAACGAGGACAGCAACTTCCAGTCCTTTTCCGACCTCGGGGAAGATTGTAAAAAAAGTACGTAAGTAACCTAGCTGTCTCCTAGCGCAACTTGTTGCGCAGAATCATAACTGGTGTCAAAAATAACTGTCATTATTTAAGCATGCCGCCATGGATTGAAGATGGACAAAGAGAGACACTAGAACATTCAACAACACACACGGAAAAAAACCGTCAACTGTGTAATTTCTTTGAGAGATTTACTTTGTCAAGAAAAACACCTCTGCTCGCTCCGAGGAATCGGTGGCCGGCGTCTAACCCTTTCTCACCGTTGTAGTTGTGTACTCATTTTGGCGCACTGGCAGTTACTAAGAGCTCGAGAGATTTTCAGCTACTCAAAAATTTTTGATGGTTTAGGATTGCTAACCACGGAAGATTGTCCGAAAGCAGGCGTATGGAGGTGGAAAACAACACCACCTACCTGAAAGCGCGACTGAAAGCGCGTTTCCTTTTCTTTCGTTACGTGCGCACCACAGATGGAAGTTTATGAAGACGACGACGTGCAATGCCTAGCGCGAGAGTGTGCAGCAGTTTCATGTGAGGCCCGATTGGCTCCGGCGATAGCCCATAGTGCTCTCACGCAGTGGCCAGCGAAGCTGATCTGTTCTCATACCTCGACGGTCACGAGGTTGCTATGCCTTGCATTTTCCCATGTACTATTCTGTCGACATTTAGTATTAGGCATGATGTCTTGTACAAGCATAACCTCGCCAGCAGCAAGAGGCCATGGCTACATGTTCTGCCGGAAGACTTACACAGCGAGGTCACCGAAGCTTGTCACGACGATCCTACAGCTGCATAGATTTATTGCCCCGTGTACCTCTCCCATTGTCCTTCTTACTATCCCCTCACTCCTTTCATTTCACTTCTACACGCTGGCTGCTATCCTTTGTTTCCGCTGCCTCAGATCAGGTGCTGTCCGCAGCGATAGCAGACGCCAGGGCTAGCAAAAATCTTTTCCTTCCATTTACCGTGTGTTATTAAAACCACTACTACTACTTACTTTGGGTACAGCCGAACACTTTCACGTGTTAGATAAAGTTACTATTGACCGAAACTTGCTAAGCATGTATGTCACTGCACTAACGGTTGCGGAGTGTGCCAAAGGCAGAAGACACCGATCATACACTAGGTTGGTCCTCTCCAGTCAATCGAGTCACCGCCTGCTCTGTTCCAAACAGTCGCAAAGAATTTTATCGGCGCTTTTTCAAAGTTACAGTCGAGCAACAGATACATATTCATAACAATGGACTACCTTATTTGATACGTGGTGTCCCCCGCACTACCGTCGGTGATGGCCTGCTGAGGCAGCCAAATTTTTCATTCAGTGTATTGTCCTCCACCTCGATGCACCTTCTGTTTTGGTCACTGACTGTGGTGCTGAATTTCTGGCACAGCTCAAACAACAGAACTCTGTCAAGCTGTATCAGCCACCGCTGAATTACTGCCTACCACCTTCGAAACAATGGGTTGACGGAGAGGCTGAACAAGTCGATGGCCGATATGATCGCCGAGTACGTGGACGTGGCTCACAGAAATTGGGACGGGGTACTGCCTTGTTGCATTCGCCTGCAATACCTCTGTCCGAGAGACGACAAGAATGTCGCCTTTCCAGCTGGTGCATGGCAGACATTTTACCACAATGCTTGATGCTATGATGCAGCACAAACAGCCTCTCGACGTAGCCGATGGTGCCCGACTATTCGTCAATATGTCGGTGAGCGGTATTACGCGGGGTGATCGCATTATCCTACGCTCTTTCTCACTGCCTTTTACATTGGCCACCAAGTCTTGCAGGGCTCGTGTTTACGTTTTTAAGCATTATGTCCTTTTTCAACACAACACGAGCTAGTTGCTTTTCAATCGCAACGAAAACAGCGCAAACTTCACGAAGGACGCATAAAGGGGAGGCGAGACACAGGCGCTGTGTCTCCTCTCCCCTTTCTGCGTCCTTGTGAAGTTTGCGCTATTTTCCTTGTGATGTTCTTTTTGCTGTGGTTTTAGCATCGGGACGATGCTGCTTTAAATAGGGAGCTAGTGTAGCGCCTGTAGCGACTGAAAGGGACAAAGACGAAGAGCTATAGCCGCGTACTGACGTAGACGTTGTTGCGGGCGGACCTGTCTGAGTTTGTGCACCCTGCATTGCACTGTTCTCATCGCCACCCTCTACGCCAAGCCATGACAATATATCGATCCCAGACGTGGCTACCCGACTACTTGGAAAGCCGTGAAGCTTTAACGTGCCACAGCACAGCCGAGCTTGCTGGTCTGACCTTGTTTCTCAATTTAATACAACAGTTTTTGCTAAAACCCAAGTTCTGCATTCACTATTGCTACCATAGGGAAATATCTACAAAAATAGGCCAGTACTTCTCCATATTGCTTGCTGGCAGACTGTTCATCAAGCTTTCCATTGTTGTAACTTAATAAGTTCATTTACCTTCAGGTTAGTCTTAACGAACACGACAATTGCAAAGTAAAGCACGCCTGCTTGGCCATTTCGAGATCCGAGAATCTAGCTTCAGATTCTTTTTAATGTACTAATCCTTCTTAATCTCTGGTTTATATCCTTTTCACCACCTTGTTTGATGTGATCACAAGGCAGTTACACAAGGACTAAATTCCCACCCCAGCTTATTCTTGCCATATCTAGTTGAAGAATGCAACATTTGGCTGCGAAGTTTGGTGGCCGCTTCCTGGGTCATCAATTTTAGAAAAAAACGTCTCCGTAAATTTTGAAACCATCAGGATATCGAATGCGTTTTCATCTTTTCAAACTGTATAGTGCACACCCCCGAGACACATCACACGCATAATGCACGCAAGTTCTCCTGCCCCTGCAAGGCACCCGCGAACTCCTCTTCACAGCGGAATTGCGTAATGAAGCATTCATGTATTCCCATGCAGTGATGAAGGCGGCGCAGATTTGCTTGGTGAACGCGAATGTGCCAGGAGCGGACCGTTACGGAGAGAAGGTGCGCTCGAGATGTTTTTTTTTTTCTGTTTCCTTTCTTCTTCGAAGGAAATGTTTAAATACTCTCGTTTTCCCATTCAGAAAATTACTCTACAATAGGCAGATTTCATCGCGAATCCGCTTATACAAAGGAACTGAAAATGCCATACAGCGACAGCGGATTGAGCGGGCACTCGAAGAAGGCTGTGTCAGAAGGGTACACGTGAGACGTTTTGAGAGCTCAATGTGCGGCGCCGTGCTGCTTTTATGGTTTCTAATTCAGAAGCAATTTAAGCAATAAAATAAATGTTTTATGTGCAGTATCATTGCAGTCGCATTTCATTGCATCAAATAGTATTTATTGTATATTGTTTTTAAGGAACAGCCTCATGAACTACGCTACGCTTATAACATAACAGAGTATGGGGACGCGGACAGGTAGAGACAATATGAGGCAAGATAGCAGAATATCTTGAGAAACTGAGTGGAATTTATGTGCATGAGACATGTGAAAGGTTGCCAGAATCTTCGCCGTAACCAGGAAACTACACCACTGAAGTAAAAGAGTGCACTCGCAAACACAGTGCGTATAAATGCTATATATATTGTCCTCAAGTGAGTGATGCAGCTCCTTGGTGCATGAGAGGAGAATGTTAGGCGGGGAGGTTGAGCAAGAGAAAAAACCAGTTGCGTACCCTGCAGCGGGGGAGAATATTCATGCGATATAAAGGTGAAGGAGAAAAGGGACTTAAAGGAAAATAAGCATGCGGCTAAATCAAAGCCTTTCGTGCAGGCCCGACGTTCTGAAGAAACTAAGCAATGCACGAGAATGCACGCATTTATAATATAACAAACATCAACATGTACGACAACAACCGTTGCAGCCTATTCCGTATTGAAAGTGGCGGCCAGCATAAATTATTTTTGCCGGACCAGCGTAGCACATCTTACGGATGGGTTTAGATGCTGCAGGCTCCTTACTTTGGATCAGTCTCGGAGGGTTCATAAACGTGGTGAGACAAGAGTTCATTCGCTCTTTTTCTTCAGCTTCAGCGAAGCGTTCGACTGCGTTGGCCGTTTTCTTAACCCTTTCTTTCTTAAGACTGACAAATCGCAATGATGATGATAGTTCACGCCCTTCCAAATTGTGCGAGTGTGACAGGAGCGTCAACATGGGCTTTCGCAAGGGCGCTGCATGGAGATATAGGTATGGAGGAATTAATGCTAAGGGAATCTTCTAACACAGTGTGAACGGCTACATCATGCTTAGTTATTTGTTCCTCCAACGATTTCCTTCAAATTTAAAGTAGGTATATTTAAATTTGCCATTCTTCGAACAAAAGTCCTTTCAATCGCAAATTTAATTCTTTTGGCTATTGCATTGTTTTAAGCCCCCGGTGCCCAAACCGTGTTTTATTGTTATGTAGTACCGTTAATTTCAGACTGTCCATAATCAGTCGACCTCATTAGTCTTAAGATGCTGGCACGATCTATTTTGGAAATAAAAAATACAAGAAATCCACCTATGGACGAGTGGTCGCAAGCGGCAGGCCCTTTCTTCGCTCCGTGCTGGCAACGCTTCCTCCTTATACGGAACACTCTTCTACCGAAAATATCAGCCTACGCTGCCCGATTGGTCTCCGCGTCATTATCTCCGAATCTGTATGAGAAGTTTTGCTGAGAATACCAGGAAGAGGAGCTGACTGCTTCTCGAGCTTACCAGCACGACAAAAAAAAAAAATATGCAGTCTCGTTTGCGAATTCTGGAAACGCCTAAATACTGGAAAGTATGCTGAGCCGAGATTGCAGTATTCATAACATGCACGCTTTCTGCGTCATTGCGGGAATGCCTGATTTAGCCCGAGACTACTGGGCTCCTCCAGAAAATGGTTCAGTCACGTTGTATGTCTGTACCGCCCACACAGGCAACACATCAAATATATCTCCGCGCTTTCTTGGATGCCGCTCCCCTTGCTGTCCTCGGCTTGTTCGTAAGGCCTACCTACTGGTTCCCAGGGTCACTGTTTAAGTGTCACTGTTTAAGCGACAGGTTCAATATATAAGTGTAAACCAATGTGAACTGACGTGTATGAGCACGTTTTCGTTTTCATAGGTCGGTGCTGTGAATTATTCTATCAAAGCGCTAATGACCATTATGTTCCCATCAATTAAAGTCGTAATTTCGTGCTTTCTCCTCTAACACCAGCTGCGCTTCAGTCGAGTTCGAGAAAAGGTGACCAACTGCCTCCAGAATGAATTCAATCAAGGAGTTCACAAATTTGAAACATGTAACGCCCCAACTGCGGTAAGCTTGTCTCAGTCAAATTAAATCACTTTTGTTCTTCCCTCGTTGGCGCCTCTAGGCAGAGTATCTGTCTTATGTCCTGTTGCTTTGCTTCTCTTACGACAGAACGATACTTTGCACGACTGTCTCCGAATAGGCGTGCAAACATACGAGGTGAGTGCTTCTTTATACAATATTAGCTGTTCTTGCGTTTTCCTCAGCTTTGCTCTGTTGACGCCGTACACACTGGGACAGATGAAGCTGCCAATGCAACACACGGTACAACAGCCGATTGGTCGGCATAGAATGACGTCATGCGTGACGCTATTCCATGCACATCAGTCAATTGCTCCGCATGCACAGCGTGCAAGCCAGCACAAAGAAAGAAAGGAACTCAAGCGCTTATACAAAATACGATTGAGACACAAGCGTTCTGAAGATGAACAACAAGCAACATACACTAAACGCCATATTGCTGCAGTAGCTGCGATGATTGTTGTTAACTGTCAAAGAGGAAGAATGACGTTCAGGCCGCGAAGTGATCCGGCGAGCTAGATATCGGGAGCGAAAATGCCGAACCTGCCAAAATGTTTCCGCTTTACGCGTCACCCAGGCAGCATCAAAGCGGAGAGCAGACTCATTGACTCGAGACTCAGAAGTGCAACCAAGGGGTCATACACGCGAAGACGTTGCAGTTCCGGCCACGGTAATCCCGGCGAATCGACTTAAAAGCCATGACCCGAGTAGTTCGAGCTGCTCAGGCAGAAGCGAGGCGACGGAATCAGCAACCGAAGGCAGCATCAAGATATACAGGGTGTTTCACCTAAGACTTTCTGCAATTTTTAAAAATAAGCTATTTGAATTAGATGCGCGCTTTTTCTGGCATAGCATTGTCAGTGGTGTAGTACATCATAATGCAGCTAAGACATGCTAACTAGCAGGCTTGTTAACCAATATTTAATAGTTTACTTTTAAACTATTACCGTTGGGCTCCTTAATTATTGAGAGGCATGTAGCCCACCGTAAGTAATGTCCATATTCGTTTTCAGAATTTCGAGAACGCGATTATCCTCGGCGCTGTGGCCCAACAAATTTTGGCTATTTCGACGAGTTAGGTTCACTGGAGAGGTTGCTTTGCCTGCAAGCTTCTCAAACCGCATGTATTTTGTCGCGATGTAGGCGAAATTTGTTGGGCCACAGTGCAGAAAGAACGCAGAAAGAATGCAGAAAGCAGAAAGAACAAAAATGAAACGGTGCCGTTTTAAGCGCAGCTTGGCTTACAACATAGTAGCATAATATCGTGAGCATTACGGTTGCATCGCGGCAGGAATTGCAACTACATGCCATCATTACCATTGTAATGATTAAATTCAAACCAAAGAAAGGTACAATTGCACCGAGTCCCTATCTGAAAGAAAGAAGTCGTCTCCCTGAAGGTGAACACTCGACCATCCCCGCTATGACTGGCTTCCCAATGCGCAATTTCTGCGCCCAGAACCACCTTCTTTTCGGGCTGCTAGTAGTCAGTTAGCAATGTAATGATAGCTCCAGGATTTTCCTTCTCGTTGGCATCCAAAAACGCTTGCATCGAGGATGCCGGCTTTTCTCTT
Source organism: Amblyomma mixtum (assembly GCF_055824585.1). Lineage (NCBI taxonomy): Eukaryota > Metazoa > Arthropoda > Arachnida > Ixodida > Ixodidae > Amblyomma > Amblyomma mixtum. The sequence goes on along the minus strand of NC_143015.1, from coordinate 67,987,483 downwards.
TAACACGACGTTTCGGGGACAACATCAGAATGTGCTTGATACACTACACGAATCTGACACACAAGTTCGTAAACGCGATGTGTGGTGTCTATGTTGTAAAGACCGCCAATAGTTTTATATTAAGTCTATGACAACAACTACTGAATGCATCGAAGAAGCCCTCGCAAAGGAGCAAACAAACGCTTCCAGGCGCTGCCTATCTTTTCTGGGCTAATTGTCGGCGCCACCGCATCGAGGCGTCGGTTACGTGAAACTCACCGACAGCTGCGCTGTTTACCTTGCCACAGGCATGCGGCACCTTTGGTATGGTGCCGAAGACATATTAAACGTAGTCTTCCCTTTGCAGTGCTCGTGCATCTCAATCTGCGAATAGCCGAACGCCGTATCAACCACTGAAAGAATTTTCCAGTTCTGCCAGCCACTCCACAATGTCTTGTAGTTAGCACGGATTACAGCATGAAACGTGGCTGAAATCGCTACATTTGAAAAAAAGAAAACCATTACGACTTGTCGCGCTTCTCGACTAGCACAGGTGGCACGGAAATGACCTCCATAGAAATGTCGAGTGCGCGTAATCCCTTTGGCAAGGAACACATTCACATTGTAGCTCATCTCTTTCCTTTTGCAAAATGTGATCTTATACGCTCTGGGTTGTAGTGATGCCGCGGGAAAAGTCGGTATCTTTTTATGCACTTAGGGATCGGTATAATTGGAAGGAGTGTGAGATAACTGTAGGAAGAGGGGGTATTGCAAGCGATCTTGTCTTTTTGAAATTGAATTTAAACTAGTTTGGAGATTTATCCCCAATAATGTAATTCGTGATCAGACTAGCTAGGAAGCTGAAAAAAACAGCTTTAGGAACCGTCACACTTCACCACAGAGGGAAGCATAGCAGCGTGCGGGGAGAGGTGTATAAATAACTAAGCGAGTATCAGCTAAACTCCATTGTGCAAAAAATTTCGCAAACCAAACAGAAAAAACTACCATAGCACACAAGAATATAAACAAACACGATCCCTTTGATGAAACGGGGGGATATCATTGCTTGCTTATTTACATACCTGATATAAAATTGCAGGCAAAAATATTTTATATTTTGTTTCTCGTGACTTGTTCTCAGTCTGATGAACTCCACGGTTCCAATATGTTATAAATGCCCAAATTTTTTCTGTAATATTGCTACAATGGTGCGGCCGTCATTATTTTTAAATGGAAATCATTCCTTGTCCCACTACGAGAAAAGCCGGTGGACTGTGTTAGTGGGTGTACCCGCAGTTGTAGAAAAAAAGCGCAATGTTTGCAAGAAGAATACGGTGATTCATCAAGCAGCCATATCACGAACACAGCAAACTGAGCACAGGAATTTCAGACAATAAAATACAGGTCCTTCTTCTATTCATACTCCCCAATGGCCCACCGCAATGTTGCACCAGTTTTCGCCACAACATTCGTCCCCAGATTGTGACGCAACCGCTAGTCGTGCAGCGTTCCAGGTTGTATCATACGATTTATCGTTTCGTACAGCTTAGGTGTGCTAGTCAAGTTGGACGCTAGCTTGCAAAAGGCATTGGAACCGACGACATATGCACCTTCAATTATATACCTTCTCAGACTCTATACCTCTTCTCTTCAGGCGCGGTTGAGGTGTCCACCGAGATGTGAGACAGTTCCTGCGCCATTTCTTTTCCTCAAAAACTTATGTTCGTTACTCTCCTAACCCTGGGAGAGTAATGTTTTCGCATTCCCGCATGTAAACAGTCTTAAGTGTCTCTGCCGAGCTTTATTAACCCGAGCATACAAAATAGGCATAGGTTTTAAATGTACACTGATGTAATCAATTACTCAGTTCTTCTTAATCAGGTCTCCAGGGTGCGAAAGATATGAAACGTGACAGGCCAGGCGAAAAGGCTTCCTTGTAAGGCTGCATGCTTGCGGGCCGAACTAGATGTCCTTAGTTTAATGAAGAAGTAAACGTAAAACTGTATAACAGTTCGTTAATGGAGATGGGACTTTAATAGCACTAGGGTGCGTGATGCGGTTCTCCTTAAGAGTTTATTTTATTCTGGTTTCAGTGATCATCCCTGCATATTTTCTTTGTAGTATACTCTGAATTACTTGAACGCAGTTAATTTCGATTTTGGTCGAAGTTCGATCGTAATTTGGATTAGTGTACTTCACTACTTATAATGATACCGTTGCAAAAGCGACTACTCAGGGAGCCACGGACTGGATTCCAGCCCCGGGAACGCCAGGCAGGGAAAACCACGAGCCTTCCAGATCCGCTCACCTGGACAAAAGGATCGCGATACACTGAAAATATTTTCAGTGACTCTGATCAGTGCAGCGCCACACTGCAATCTGCTAGCTGTCCTGGTTAGCTCAGTTGGCTGTGCAGCTACTCTCGACAGGCGGTGGTCGCAGGTTTGAATACCAGACCAGCACAATTTTTTTTTCAACCGCGAAGGTTCTAAAAAAGCTGTCTAGTTTTCTTTGTAGCCTTGTGGCCGCGCTTGAGTGGATGCTAATGACTAGTTCTTCCCTTACTCTCTGGAGCTATTCGGCTGGCTCTACTACCGTTTTTGCGCAGTTCTAGCTCAGGGCTCGTTCTATCCGTCACAGCAGCACTTCAGCACTTCAAGCCAGTCAAGATCGCAATGGTCGGAAGTGTTGTGGAGTGCGCGGCAAGTGTGCGAACAAAGCGTTAAAAAATTACAGCACCCTGCCCTGATCTTAGAGTCGCAACTGTAGCAGTGCAAAACCAGTGCCTACACTGCTACATTCATCACCAGACCCAGTACCAACTGGGGATTTGCATGTACCCTCCTGAGCGTGTCGAGCTGCCTCAACACATTCTTTTTAGGAGGTTCACTGAATCGGATCCGATGTTCGTTCAGCTCGGTCAGTCGCCCGCCAGAATGCCTAAAAGAAGCCTCAGTTCTATATGCCGATTCTAGCAGTTTCAAAGCGTTCTTTTTGATGCCTTCAATCAATTGTTCACAATTTTTTGGGTCGTGTTGGGTCAGCAATAATCAGGCGTCTTCGAGCCCACGCACTGTGCACTCGTGAATAGTGCTATTCTTCGGCGACTGCATGTTCACGACTCCTTTATTGTAGTGGACGTGATGTGTGTTTCAAAATAGCCTGAGAGGGGCTAAAATACAACAAGGGGTTTCGGGAATATCACGAATGAACAAAATAAATGCATGTGCTTCCTTTGAATGGCAGACTTCTGTTTTACCTGCAGATAAGGCTCTTGTTTGTGATTCTGCTTTTAATAACCAATCTGGAGTCATGTATTAGTATGCTTATATTGCATTTTGCGATGACAGTGGACTCCATAAGGAAGGAATGTATGAGGGAGCTGACTGGAGATAGGGAGACATGCCTTTTTTTCTGCAGTGACCGCAATCGGGAGGTCTGAAATTATGAAGAATAATGATTGAGTAAAAGGTTTGCTCAATGTAAGGCATAATATACTTTATATAAACCGCCTAGGCCGAAAAATAGCTTTTTCTTTGTACTTACATAAAGCATGTAAGATTATCAATAAATTTGGTGTATCGAAGCGTGTTCATAAAATTGCATGCGGCACTCTGAACACCTTGTGTATGGACATGGTAAAAGGGCAAGCAGATACACCACTACGCTTCCTATGACAGAAACGACATCTGGCGCAGTATATATGGAAATAAGAAATTAGTCTTACATAAGCCAGCAAGCGTCAAGCTTTTTTGCATTCCTGATGTGGCCCATGATATGGATGCTTTCAACATGAGCTATTGTTCTCCTTTTACTTGTTGAAGGCAAAGCCAATCGGCGCTGAAGCCAGAAGATTCATCGCCCACGTGAAGGTAAGTCCTATTTAGAAACAAGAACTGCTGGCTTACAAATTAGAATGGAGTTAGTTTGGGGCCTGAAATGCTCCAGAAAATTAACTCTGCTTCGTGCAGAGCAAGCACAGGCTATCCAGACCTCTTCTTTATTCATTAAAGTTTTCTCTCTCTCTCTCATGCTAATCATAGTGTGTGATGAGATGATGAGAGGCTAGTTGGTAAGGCATTCTGAAGACATAAAACTACGCCGGAGACAGGACACAGAAAAGATGCAGACAGGACGAGCGTAGACTAACAACTGATTTATTGAACGAAACGACCTTCCTTCAAGAGCAACGCATGCGCAACCAAACTTAACGCCAAAAGCAAAAGTACACAATCTTATCAACCCAAAAAGTCAAGTTCCTTCTGATGCAGGTGAATTGATGCCTCGCTAACACACTTTTCCGCACCGTATCTACCAATTTGCCCGGCTTCAAAAATCTCCCGTGCCTTCCTGTCCTTCGCGCAGCCTATAATCTTCGTTTGCTTGAAAAGCGGCGTACAAAATACTTGTTTCTTCTTGTCATTGATCTTACAAGACTGGCAGTGCCTTGCTAAATGCTGCCCAACGTGGTGGCTCAAATAGTTATGGAAAGAAGGTCGTTTCGTTCAATAAATCAGCTGTTAGTGTACGCTCGTCCAGCCTGCATCTTTTCTGTGTCCTGTCTCCTGCGTAATCGTAGTGCTCTTTGGAAAATGAATCCTTTCGAGATTAATATTGAATGGTCGTCATAAAATGTGCAGTGGTCATTGTTATGCTTATTTTCAGGACTGCGTGTTCAAGCGGCTAAAGCAAGGACGTGTCTACGTGGAGATGATGACGACCGTTCTGGCCGGACACGGAGGCGACGCCGGCCGCGTGCCGTTCTTTCCTGTGGAAGAGCTTCCTCTGATGATGACAACCTCAGGCCGCACCTCAACTTAGACAATTCAACCCACACTCCGCTGCGTGGCCTGGGAGAAGGTTCTGATGATATTACATAACACGTTAAATGCCTCTTCATAAAAGGCCGTTTTGGAAGCTCATGGACGATTTAATAAAGCACACCTTGCTCCATCGGGCTGCCTTCAAATTCATGACAGAAAAGGCAAGCTGAAGTACTGGTTAGCTACAGGCTGAAGGTATTTTTGTTCTCCGTTCCAGGCCCAAAAAATGCTGGGAAAAAGGGTTTATTAACGGGAAAGAGCTTATGATTGCAATTTTTTCACATATTGTAAGATTTGGCTATAACAATAAATATATCCCCAGATCTCCCGTCGGGAGGCTCGCATTTTTTGTTTGCTATTAACGCTTTTGGTATCGTCAAAAGCGTTCCCCATTGTTTTTTTATGACAGTCTTGACTTCTCAATGCGAGTGATAGATAAACTAAAATAAAACAAGACTTTGCTACGCATTGAAAGAATGGATCGTTGCCTTCAATATTTCCCTAACAGTATCTTATGATTTTTCAGTAATCAGAAATTTTGTCCAAGAATGATGGACATGTGCATTCGGGTCTACGTATGCTTGCGTAAAATACGTACTCTACTACACCTCCGCTTAGTACCGCCTTGCCTGACGAAAATTCCGCTGTGTCAACCGACGCACATGGACTTCTTGGACTGTCAACACAACCTCTGACCATGTGGGCTAGTATTTACATTGATTATCAATCGGCGCAGGACACTTCGTCGGAATACAACAGCCTCTGCTTACTTTTTATATTTGAGCAGGCAAAGCTGCCAATAAAATGTTGGCATGGTTTGAAAACTCCTAGCTATAGATTATGGGTCGAATTTACTACAATTTCGGTACCTATGATACGACGAAAAACTATTTCTTTGTCTTTAAATCTACTGTTTTCATAGAAATAAAATAAGAGTCGGAATCAAAGAGGTCTAGACAAACAGTAATAACACATAACCGCTAGACTGGCAAAAAAATTTTAATGAACAATGCACCAATAAACAGCAGCGCGAAAACTGCGGATGAGTGATGCAGATCATGCTATTAAAAACTCTGAAAGCCAACTAGCTGCACTCGACTGTCAACAACGGTTGGCTCATTAATGTATGCTTCTGTAAAAAGTGTTCCCTACCTTTTAAACATGGTAAGCCTGAGTCGCTTCCCTGACGGCCTGTTCACGAGGCCCAAACAGAGCTCCGACGTTAGCAATGCGGAGCGTGCAACCTTTACACTCTTCGCAATGCGTGGCTAGATAGAACGGCTAGGTACTGGCCAAAGTGTGGCAATGTTCTCTGAAATGCCCATTTAGGCAGCGTTTAGGCACCGGGCCGTGGCATTGGCACTGCAAAGATTTTAAGGTTTGTACGATGCGCTTAACTTGCGTCAGTGTTTTGCCTCAGCGTAGACCCTACACATGGCAACTATTTCGAAGAATATTCATAAGGAAAACTTTCACAGCAAACGCACCACATAGCTGAAGCAAGGTTTCGTTGACTGTTCTTTTATTGCCTCTTTTTTTAGAGCAACTAGGAATATGCTGCTCTAAGAATTGTTCACAATCTTGTATTACTTCTTTGGACAATATCTGTCTGGTCAGTTTTATAGAATAACTCCTGTTTAGACACAATTAACTTTGTAGGTTTATACCATTGTAACAACGGAATTTTCATTTTATGTCAATTATTCTTTTAAAACACCAGTCTTCTTCCTTTTTTTGCTTTGCTAACATTGGGTCACGGGTACAGAAAGAAGCATTGTGAGGTATTTACGGCTGAATACAGAACACGAGTTTACTTCAAATTTGGGCAGATATTGGATGCGCTAAAACAACTCTTTACTATTCATCAGTGTCAAGTTTACGCTTGCTGCCTTTCAGTGTGCGCCTGTGGTCTACATTGTGATCGTTTCTCCACCTCTCCCAGTACTTTTGATGACCGTCCTTATCAAGTAACCACAACATGGTGCTGCCCCTCAGTTATGTAACAAACGCGTCGGAGTATTCTCGAAGATATCATAAAATACTAAGGCCATTGTCACATCACTGAACATACGTGCTGTATCGAAGATGGGAACTGGAAGATCTTGGAGGTCTGTAATCTAAGTTAAACATTTTTTGATGCGCGAGGTCAGACGTCGTGACTAGATCACTCGAAGACACTTAGGGTTCACCCATGGCGACGCAACAAAATTTTCCAGATCCCCTCTAAAGAAACGACATCTGGTTTGCAAGCATCCAGGTTTTACGGTGCAGAGAGAGCTGTAAATGAGCACTCGGTGATCGCGTCTTGTATCCATGCAAATATTTTTTGTTTACGTCCATGGTGTGTTGAAACTCCCTTTTTGAAACATGAACAAGCTCTTTTATACGAGCTTGTCCGCAAGCGCATTCGCAAGAACTGTAGAAATTGCCCGCATTGCACCCTTACGTAGAATGGCAGCGTTATGTTCGGCTTGAGCAAAGGAGGAAGCGGCTATCTTCACTTTCCAATGCGGTAGAAGAGCTGAAGATCCGCTATTAGAGCCAACAGCGATAACTTCGATAATGGTGATCGGAATGAAATTTATTGGTCGCTGTAATAGTAATACATCGCAGCGCTCTTATCACCCAAGCATATGACTGTAGGAGACACGCATAGATCCCCAGGCGAACTCAGCCGCACGGAAGACACATTAGGCGAAAACATCGAACCTCGAGAACACGGATAAGACGTCTAGCATGGAAGCAGGCTTCATTTTGAACTTGGTTTCAGCGCAGCTCCAGTAGTCGCGTTCCTGCGTGCACGGAGTGCGAGTAGTCGTGCAGTGAAGCGTGCGTTCAGAACAAGTAAAGAGAAAGTAGCACGAAGGAACATTTTGTAACTGCCTTCAGAAAAGGACGCCCTAAGGAAGGCCTCACTAATGGGTTGATAGTAAGGCGTGTTTAAAAATTCGCCGAAGAAAGGTGAGCCGCTCGTCAGGCATCTTGACCGAGGCGAGGGCGGTTTTCAAATTAACACCAAATTTGTTCAGGAGGTTGTGCATTATTTATGCGCTGTTTTCATTTGGATGTTTATTCTCCCAGTATTTGTTAAGGTTCAACTCACAGTAAAGATGTCTGCTGCTCCAATTTTTCTGGAGTCACCAGTTTTTCATTGTTCGTTTCCGTTCTCATGAATTACGAACATCGCCAATATAGAGTTGTTTTAGTGTTATTTTAAGGCTCGCCTATTATGGCTGCACTACCCCTCCGATTTCCTCGGTTGCAATAAATGATCATGCGCCACTAAACAAGCGTCATCTCAGTGTGTACCCCACCATCCCCACAACTTCCATGGTAAGTTTGTGCGTTAGCATTGAGCAATGTCTTAGAAGACCATTTTCTGATATTTACCTGAAGAGATAATTCCTTGCTTAAGCTACAATAAAAATATAGGCTTTGCTTAGTAGATTTAGAACAACGTAGAAACAAATACCTTTGCGCAGCCACTGCCAGCTAAGCCAAAACAGAAGTTATCTCGCTATTTTAAAACTGCATGAGTCGTCTTCGCCCTTACATTCACGTCGGAAGGCTCCGCTCCGTTTTTCAGATTTAAATGAATCGGGAACTTTCTCGTTTAGTGCAACTCCCGCCGCTGTCCGTACTTGACGGACTGGTCAAAAAAGAGCGACTCTGTTCTGTTAGAAATCGGGCCCGACCTTGCATTATAAGGTGGTTTCTGACTTGCTCTCCGGCGCCAACAATGTCGAGAAATGAATGTTGTTGATAGCAGACAAAGGCTAAACTCTGCGAGAAATATGCGGAAGGCGCTCCATTGAAACTGAAATGTTAGGAAAGCATCTTAGTCGCAAGGATGGTAGAAAAGCGTGCTACTTCTTCGGGCAGCGGACTCTAGTTACACCGACGGCACGTGGTTGTTTTTTATTGTAGTTTTCGTGACGACATATCGTACCTAAATATAATTACTGAAATCTTTTCCTAAACCAATCGATCCCAGAATAAAAATGACAGTATAACGTTCCTTGGTTTTCCCTGGTTTCGAGAACTGCTGGGATACTAAGGTTTCGGAAGCGCTGGCATATTTGCTGCATGCTCAATAGTCGACCCTGTTACTAAAAAAATACTTTTTATGTGGGAAAGCTGGTTTTATGTTCCTGAGCACATATAGGGTTTTTCACGGCAAAATGGAAACCGAGACGTCGTTTAACGGAAGAGAAACGTCATGCGTTATTCCTAAATGAAGTTTCTTTTTGAGTACTCAGTAAAACAGCATTAAGAAAAAAGGTCTGAAAGCGAGACCTGCGATTTCTCTTTTATTAATGATCTGTGTTCAGGTATTCAGACTCATTAAAATAAAGCAGCGAGAATTTACACGTTCGTAATTAAAAACTGTCTAAAGGGACAAAGGTAAGAAAAACAAGAAGGTACAAGAATAACACGCCTTTAAAAAAGATGACGTGTAAAAGAGACTGGCAAAAGGCCCAGGTTCATCCTCGCATTGACGCCCCTCGCCGACACTAGCCACCCTAGCTCCAATATGTACCCGAAGTCCGCCAAGCTTCGGCAGCTGCAGTGCACCTGAGAGGGAGCGATTTCATCCCGAAATCGAAAGCGCGGTGATTCAGCTGAAACCAAGCTTGGCCTGAAGCGCCTGTTTTCACGGCAGTTCGCACGGCTATCCCTTTGGGGTACCAAGTTGCTTCGCGTTACTTTCGCTCAGTAGGCTTGAGCAGCTGTGCATCTTCGGTGCCTTCGTCGCGCGGCACCTACCTCAAATATGGCACTGCCGAAGAAAGCATGCAGGGATACAACAAATTAACTTGGACCACGACGCCATTTGGTGCCGCTTATTGGCACCCCTCTCGGCGCCACTGTGTCTTGGCCACTGAGACACAAGTGAATCGGTGATATGGGCCGCTATATACCTGCAAGGAAGAGGCTTAAAGACCGGAATTGCGCTAAAAAGACACGGACGAGAAAGGACATGAACGGGCACAAACTCGCGACTGATTTTATTCAGAAAGAACAAAATTATATGTATACCTAGAAGCTTATCCAATCATTGCCTAAGCGCACATGCCAGGAAAGTTTTCTCTTTCTTATACAGTTTGATACTAGAATCGCTTACGCATTCATCACCTGACTTATCAATGAAAAAAGCCTCTGCGAGTTCACGTGGTACCTGATTACGACTGCGCCTTAAGATTCTGGTTCTAGCCAAAAAAGGCTGGCATGCTTTATCAGGCGTAGCCAAAGGACATGCGCCGCAATGTAAGGGCAAATTTGACCTTTTTCCGTTATTCATAGAAAGCTGGTGTTAACTTAGTCGTTCATTTATACAACGGCCCGTCTGGCCGATGTAAACTTTTCCACATGTCAGGGGAATTTCATACACAGCCCCGACAGAACACGTGACAAAAAGGAACAGACTTATGCTGCTGCGTGGAAAACTAAGCGTCGCCGCTCTCATCTGCCTTGTACAATCCACTGAAGCAGGAGGCCACCAAAAGCCGCAAAACTACCGGACAGTAGTAGCCTTTTTCCACTGAGACAAAGCGGTATCTTTCCCTGCTAATAGTTTTGGTATTGCAAAGCGACACAACCCGATTGAAAGCTGTCCAAAATATTGACCATAATATGTTTACTAATGATCCTCTTGTTAGGTTTGCCGCGAAGGACAGTTTGTTACTTCAAAATACATTGCTAACTAGAAGAAAATGGCCAATATTTTTTTTACCACTGCAATATTTTTCGATTAAATTTTGTCAACGATAAATATTTTCATTAACATAGGACGAGAGTTACCGTTGTAAAATTGATAATTCTACATAAACTTGTAATATAAATACTTAATTCCTGCTTACCTTGTTTTGAAATAAATTCAGTTTTTGATTTCTTTTGCTCCCGTTTTCGTTTGTAAAATGTGCGGTACCAGTTGACAGCCTTTTGATATGACGTATTGCTCGAGGGCCGTAGAGTAATCTTTTTCCTTGTGGAGCCTCAACCTCGTATGTTGCACTTAGTGGAAAATTTTGGAATCAATAAAGGCCGATTAGACTTGCGTTGGTTACTTTGAGGAGACGTGACGGTGGTAATTCTACTCAACGTTACCCTTTGAGCGGGCGCTCTTATTTGGTGCGAAGCGGTGCTGCAGCTGTTGGAGCAATTCATTGCCTGTCGCAGAGACGAATAATTTTGAAGAGTTTACTTTTGCAACCTTTTTTTTTAAATAGCAGCAAGAACTACTCCCCTTTCCTCGTATAACTGCGTTTTAGTTGGCTGTTTTTATCCTGCAAAGTTTGATTCAAAACGTCTTGAGTAAAGCCCTTGAAATAGTTTATCAAGCGACCGCCACCATATAAAAGCGAATGCCAATCATCTGCATTTGTTATTTCTTAAACCATTACTTGGCAGGTTTCAAATCGAAGACGTATTGGCTCATAGCTTTATTCCGAGCGCTTTACTTTTGCGCTCGAAAGGAGAGATTCGATGTGCTTTCAGAGGAGATCGCCTTAATATACACGGCGTTATGCACGCAGTTTATGAAGCATGCGTAGGTTTTCGTATTAAGGTCGTAGCTTTATTAAAAGACTGCGAGTCTGCCCTCTGCGGGGGAATAAAAGGGGACGGTAACGACGGCGCTAACGAAGTCCCAGCTGCAGAGAAGTTGCTGTGTTTCGCATTTACGCCGATTCACTTCGCATAATTCAAGCGCAACTCGAGACGTTCATGCAAAGGAAAAAAGAAACTAAGAAGAAACCCGCTGAGACTGCCGGCAGAGCAAGAAGCCTGTGAAGTTCGGTGAGTTCGGGCATATACATATTTCGGGTTGCTCTGGGTTAAAAAATCTTGCGCTTGTGCGCAATCGTAGCTAAGCCACAATCGTAGCTAAGAACTAATCTTTCGTCACTTAAAGACATCTGACGCTCTGGAAAAGCGGTTACGGCGCGGGGCTGTTCAGCAGGAGTTTGAAAGTTTAATGGTCGCAACGGCGGCCACATATCGACAGCTATTGCGTTGAGTTTTAAGTAGCCTTTGAGAAAGCACAGGTGGTCGAAAAAACTCTAGAGCCGTCTGCTATCGCAATGCCGGAAAGGCTTTCAGATCACTTTTGTCCCTAGCACTGCAAAAAGTAATTATTTCAGGTATAGCAAAGCCACAGTACAGCTATAACTGTGGTCACTTAGATCCTGACTGACATTAAAGGAACACTAAGGGCAAAGCTAACTGTACATTAGGTTATTTAAAACGCAACCTCAGAGGTGCACCTTCTTCCACACGGCAGCTCGCATATCAAACATTTGTCCGCCCTTAACTTGAACACGCATCTTCCATTTGGTCACCCCACCAACCGCACTTAATTCCCTATAGCGCGTACAAAATCGTGCCGCTCGCTTCTTTGTTCGCAACTATTGCCGACATTCCAGCATAACTAACATTAAGGGGTCGTTATCCCTTCCATCCCTAGAATCACGCCGAACAATAGCACTTATCTGCCTCTTCCATAAAATTATTTACAACCAGCATTCCTTCACACTACCTCTTACAAAACCGGCCCGCACATCTCCTCACCTGTTTTAAACTCCTTTCGGGAAGTACGACTGCATTCAACTCATCAGCCTTGCCCCATGCAATAATTTATTGGAATAGTCTTCCTGCCAACATTTTCACATCTAAGATTATGCTATTTTCAAAGAAAAAATAAGCAGCATTTTGTTCTGAAGTGTTTTTTCTGAAGTGTGTTGTGTTTTTCAATTTAGTTCTATTTTCTGGTTGGTTTGCTTGCTATTGTATAACCATGTTAAAGTAACCATCTTCTACATGCTTCTTTTTCGCACCCAAGTTATATAAACCCCCTCACATAATACTCCAGTCGAAACACGTGAGGTGTTCGAATAAATAAATAAATTCAATCTTTGAATTTAGTAAAAGTCAATATTGCTTTTTCTGCACATGTCAAGTGATGGCTGGCAGCGAATGGGACCATTGATGGCTGAGAATATTGTATTTAACAATTTTCCCGCAATTTTATTCAAACCTGACACATGCATACTGTTAATGGATCCCTAACCACTGTTTCGAAGTGAGTGATGAATTACCTTGTCTCTGGGATAAGGGCCGAAAAATTTCGGTTGTCCTTTGTGAAAATGAGTGCTGGTGGTGACACGCGTATTTCGTTATTTTCCGTTTATATCTTTTGAAAGCTCCGCGTTGAACGAAACTAGCATATAGACAGCAATAATTCGACGACTGACTTATAAAGTCCTTCTTGAAATTATCCTTAATGTGCCTTTAAGACAACGAAATATATCGGCTCGGACTTGTTGTATGTCTCGAAGAGGAAACAAAGAGGAATTTGGTTCTACCATAAGATGCATTTGACCAGTCAGAAAACGACCCCCATGCTTTCTAGGCGAATAATTTAGTATTTATTGCGTTATTATTCGTCGGAACAACAACTGTTATGTCCAAATGCGGATCCTTCGCCAAGACGTGGATGCATCAGTCAAGAAATGTACTCCACCTAGGGGGATTCCCCTGAACATTTGACCATCAGTCAAGAATAGTTTGCGAATCAAATTGATCTTTTCATCGTGGGTGGTACAGCACGAACAAAGCGAAGGAGGAAGCAAGAAGACTACGCAGACGAGAAAAAAACAGCGCAGGAACAGGGACACGAGAAAAGAAGACGACGGGACAGGCGCTGTCCCGTTTTGTTGTACTCCCGGAAAAGCTGTTTAATGAAAAAGCCTGGAAGTCTGTCACAAAAAAATTTAAACCTGTGCGCACTGGTGTGAAAAGACATAGGCGCGAAGCATTGCGCCTACTGGAGGAAATGAATTCAGACCGCATTCACTCCTTGGTTAAAAAAGCAGATAAGGACTTTCTGGAACTATTTTTTTCAGCGAGAACCCACAAACCCGACATTCCATTCCGCTGTATTGTTGCGGAACGCGCCACCTGGCAATATGAGGTGTCAAGCTTTTTGCAAAAAAACCTGTGTTCTGTGGCAATAGACGATCCGTTTCTAGTGTCTAATTCCTTGAAGGTGGTTGAACACCTAAAAGTGCCATAATCCCGGGTTGTGTAACGTGTTTAGTGTCGATGTATAGGACTTATTTTATTCTCTTCCGCACGATACCCTTCTGCAGTGTGTCAGCAAATGTATAATAGATGCTAACGATGAGGAAGATTTCATTTCGAAATGCGGAATCTCGGTGGGAGCCTTTTTAAAAAACAGCGCCTGTCCCGTCGTCTTCTTTTCTTGTGTCCCTCCCTGCTCCTGCGCTGTTTTTTCTCAAGATGTACCAACTCGCTCAACTCGCCGTTTTACGCAGACGAGCGTTCTTCTTGCTTCGTCATTCGTCTTGTTCGCGCGCTTTACCCCCACGATGAATTATTACAAACTCGCCCTGCTATCCATCCGTCTCCAATAACCTTTTCACTGCCATTCAGTCCAGTGAAAAACTATGCCTCAATTTTGTTCTCTGGCACTAGCCAGTGGGCTCAGATTTCCGCAATAACAAGCGCAACAACTATGGTGCACTAAGTGGTCAGCCTAGAAGATATGTTCAAGTATAGGCGACGTGGTCCATGGGTTGAAGCTAAAATGAGGCTACGCACTAAGCATCGCACAGTCTACACCCATTTATACTAGGTGTTTCAGAGAAGCCGATGAATAAGTTTTAAAAACCGTAATTGTTCTCTTTTTAGGTGAAAAGATGCTTTTTGCGGGATATCAGTACCAGTGTTGGCGGTGGTAAGAAAAAACGGAGAATAAGGATAACTGCTAAAGTGAATAGCTAAATTCTAATGGTCAACTTTTCAACTATTACCAATAAACACCAATATTACCAATAGTCCACTGATTGCAACTAGCTATTTTTTACCAGCCGTTAGTAATAGCCACGTCAGTTTATAATTTAGAAAATGGGATGACCACCGTTGTGGCTCAACTGATTTTCCTATACATGCGCTTTCGACATCGGCGCTTTCGATCTTGAAATACACGCGCTTTAGACACGCATCCAGGCAAAGGAGCCCCTGCTGCGCACATAACTAGTGGGTACGGCGCCGACGGTAATCGCTTTTCCGTAATTCTAAAAACTGATACGGCTATTGCTGATGACCGGCTAGTAATCTTTGGAACCAGATGCCCATCGTTCAGTTAATAACTTCAGTTGTTGACATCATTCGCCTATTTTCCAACGTTTGCCAACAGTGGCATAACTATTCCGCAAAAATCTACTCTTGACCTCAAAAACCTTATTTTTAAAAATTAGTGATCCGCTTCCCTGAAACACCTGGTATATTCCATATTATATCTTTAATGGTGAATTTCGCATGACTAAAGTGCAAAACTATAATTACCAACACAGGGTATAGAGCGTATACTTCAACCGCACCTCGTGCTTTCCATTACAGGTCGAAGCTGGGGCTCTGTTTCTAACGTCAACGAGGGCCTTAACTCTTTCGCTACCGCGGAAAAATGCACAACTTGGAGTGTACTGAAAGAAAAATTTTTTTTCACAAGAACTAATACACCCAGCACATATTGCAATGCATGAAATTGTAGCTTATTAGTTACACTTCTGAATGAAACAAACAGAGGAGTTGTGTGTGCAAAAGTAAATGAACATTTATTTGTGAAATTTGCTAAAAATACAAAAAGTATATAGCAAAAACAAAAATTACCGGCTGCACTAAGCCCGAACTTGATTAGAGGAAAACTGGAATATACAAACTGTTGCGCATGTTTATAGCTGTCATTATTCACAGTTTCAGCTATGAGAAAAATTTACTGCACTTTCCATGGCTTGTCAAGTCAGGGATCATGACTGTGGTGCCACTGTGAAGAGCAGTCAGGGGTGAAGATGTGAAGCAGAGGTAGACTGACAAGTGCTTCACATAAGGTTTTATCTTGGTTCCTCCCTTGTTCTCTGACAGCCGAGCTTGCAGTTTCTTCTTTTTTTCATTCTTTTTGGTTGGTGTTGAATGGATTCTATGGGAGGACTGGGGGCGTGGACTTCTTTTCCCTCATCATACCCGAAGATTTCTTGAATGAGCTGCTCCCTGAAAGCCAGCTGATCAAATTTGGCATTTTAGGCAAGCTCTGAAACATCAGGATCGATGAAATAAGTTTTATCGATGTGGTTCAAAATCCAGGACACTTTCCAAGTCTTGCCAATAGAAGCTGCCGCCACTGAATCATCCGGGTCCGTTACGTGCAAAAAAAAACAAAAAAAGCGAAAAAACAATTTTGAGAAATGATTTTTGATGGCAGAGGGCCAGAATAGATTATTCTGGTATTTCAGTAGAGATACAGTCGTGGCAGGTCAATAATTCCAATGTATATGATGATTCCAATGAACATCAGAATATCCAACAGATTCACGTCTTCCCATGAGCCGTCACGTCGAATTTGCTGAAAATCTTCATCCATGCATATTTATTGGTGTTTCCGCAGACGGTCTTCATTATTTCCGCCGTGAAGAGCATAAAAAAAAAGCCGAGAAGTCGAGCGAATCTCCGAGCGCCGCTCCTCAGCGATGTGCCGATATGGACGCCTAGCTGTCGTCTTGGTTGAAAAACGCGACGCGACCTTGAGCATTTGGCAAACTGTCTTCGCCATACGTTGTCAAGACCTTGAAGGACAAAAATAAACCACTGTCATCAATTACAAACCGTATGCACCGCAGAAAACACACAGCGAACGAAAACAGAACTTACATGCAAGTACGCGCTGACGTTCCAGGCTCCCGAGGCGAAGTCTCGCTGTCGAAACCGAAATCCGACGTTTGTACATTGTTGCCCGACTAATAACCGCTGCTTTCATCGCAAAAAACGAAACCGAAACCGGCCGACGTGCTCGGTGTCGGCTTTCGCTTTCGAGGAGCGCGCGGCGACGCGGACGCCATTTTCTCCGGCTGACGCTGCTGCGGCCGTTGAAAGTTTTATTTTTCACGGCGCCCCCTCTTGTCAAAACACTGAAAGCAAGGCTGCAATCGAACGAGCAGTTGTTGAGCTCGCTAACTAGATGGCGTAGGACGTCCACGACGCTCCAAAATGAGCTTTTTTGAGCGGGAGATTTGAATCGATCATATGCGAACGATGGCCTAAGGCGCGGTAGCGAAAGAGTTTTAAATCAGTGCCGTAGAAAACAAAAGCCCGCTTCTTCACCTCTCTGGTAAGTTAACCTATCGACTGACAGCAACTTCAGCATGGGAATGACACTGCTGGCATTGGTCATTATATGTTTGATTTCTCCTCGAACACGACCAGTCCTTCCCACGCGCCGCGGCCCTCAAAGTCAAATTTAAAGCCAATGCTCTACCGCGGTGCTTCTACAGACGCCAGCGCCGCAGAGGGTTTGGCCTCGCAACCCGCTGATCGGCGTGTTTGCGGCGGCTTACGATAGAGAGCGCCCCGCTCTTTTCGACTGTGTAAACATTTAAGGGGTTTTATTCGACTGCGCTACAGTCAGTGGTCGTTCGCTGCCACTCGTGGCAGCGCTGATTCGCCAAAATCGAAAGCCGCGCCATCTACGCAAACTTCCCATGCACGTGTTGCCCATGCCCTTGCTCATACAAGTTGGGTTATATTTGCAGTCAAAAATTGAACTTCAGCAGCGTCTTCGCGCCTTTTCCTCTCCTCTCGTCGCTTTTCGCGCGCTTTTCAAAGCTGGGCGCTCATCCGCGGGCACCATCGTCGACGCAGCCCCAGAATTCCCGGGTGGAAAAGGGGAGGGCGGAGCTTCCTGACCTACCGGAGCGACGCTGCTGATTGGCTCTGCGGCCCCAGTAGCTGCGTGACGCCAGAACGAATCTCACCAATAGGAATATCTCAGCCTAGTTATGCAGAAGCGTAGGACGAAGGAGGGCGCGAGGATGAAAAAGCCACCCGAGGAAATGAGTCGCCAACTTTCGCACGCTGTTTTGCGTTCTGTGTTGCGCTTACAAACATTATTTGGCTCCCTTGTTCATGACAGGTTAGTCAGAGGCCGTTTAAATGAACAGGGCTAAGTTTCCTCCGGTTCACAGCTTTTCGCTATGCTGCTATAAATGTATATGGTTTATGTTTGTGTCTATTAAATTCTCGGCTGTTCTTTCAACCCCACTTCATCATCGTGACATGCCTTAATCAGTCAAAAAGCAGTATCCTCTTTCTATCAGGCATAAACATTAGCCCTTAGCAAGGATGCTCTTTTATAGAAAACCGTTGTTTCTCAAGAATTAAGGAAATGCGCAAAATAAGAACGAAGAATTTGCAGGCACTGAGGCAACCATGCGTATGAATAAAAGTAACTGTACTTATCACAGTGATATAACGAAATCACCGCACGAGAATGCGATAGCGGGTGTTCGAAAATATGGTAGCAATGCATAAGCGTCATCAGCACATTATTTCTCCGTACTTCTTGCAAATTTCATTTACTTGCTCTTTGTTCTTTTTGTTTGCGTCTCCTTTTGTCTCTTTCTTTCTTATTCTCACTTTTCTTGAAATGCTGATAAAATAAACTCCTTAAAAGCCTCATTTTTCTTTTTACCAGTCCTGTTCTAGCGGAACACTGCAACCACATGGGATCCAGAAAGAGCCTTGAAGTTCTCATTCTCGCTAGCATCGTGCTGCATGCGCATTCATTCGAGAGTACCACGGACAGCTCGAATGCGGGGGAAGTATGCGGCAAACGTACGTATTTCTTCTAGATCCAAACTTTTCTGTGCTTTGTTCCAGGGCAGTACTAGGAACCATTTCGTACCATTTTACATATTACGCCGTCAACCTCTCACGCAGTAAACTTGCGGTTCGATAGGTATAGCGTTCTGAGGACGACCTTGGGGCTTCGACTGCCGACAGCGGTGTCAACTCATTTTCGTGATGGAAGCCCCGAGTACTCAAGCAGCACTGGTAATCGGCCCAGTGTTGCAAATGGATGGTTTCACCCTGCTCCTTTGTAGGGCCAGCCTTTGCCGATACATTTCCAATGTTGGGCCGACTAGCTGTGTTGCTTGGGTGGGCTTGTAACTGATGCCAATCGTTATTGTAGTTGCCGTAGAAACCAGCATGGCAAGGCATGCCAAGCCGAGAGCCAAATAAAGAGAGAGAAGAACAACGGAAAGAATATGAAAACAAAGAAGGCATTGAGCAGTCAACTGTGAATTGTTGGATTTCGTGTGCCGAAGCGACACATTGGCCTATGAGGGAGGACGTAGGGGAGGACTCCGGAGTAATTGACGCCATCGGCAGTTCTTCTACGTGCGCTGACATGACACAGCAAACAGAGATTTTTGTAGCGAAAGCTACATTACCCGCAGTCTCGGCGTTTCGCTGTGGGCCGTCGGCACCACTTGTGTGCATGCGCAAGGACCCGAGTGACGTCATAGCCGCGCAGCTTGTGCGCCGCGCGCCTCCGCGTCGCTCGCCTCAGCGCTTTTTATCCGCGAAAATACGGCAGCGTTGCTAAGAAATTATCAACTGGAAGCATCGAATCTCTTTCACATTCAAACTAGGCGCGAAATGTGAACATAGTTATGTGAATTTTATGACGCATTTCTGATGGAGGTTTCCAAACAATCAGACGCACCAATTGAAAAGGCAGCAAACGCGGCGTAACACCAAAGCTAGCCCATCGGCCAAGTATGCCGTCACGGCGGCAAGGTATGACACGGCTGTCAAATAATCTACCACCATCTCGATACTGTGTCCCATCTTCGCCCTCCCGAAGCGCCATCTGTCACTCACCAATCGAACTCCAATTCCAAGAAGATCCCCCCATCAACGATACATGTACTAACATTTCCACGAGGGTTGCACCCACTTGAAGCCGTTGCAAAAGCGAAACAAAAACCGAAGGATAAGTTTAATTAAAAGAAGCAGTGCAAAAGCCAGCTGCCCACAGAAACCACCACCAACTAACCACCTATCTACCTCACCCTTTCAGTTGGAAGGTCGACCTCCGCGCGACCTCCGTGATTCGCCACTGCGAATCCGCCTTTATTGTCCCTTTAACTTGTCATGGCTCTGTCGCAAATTCGCTCAAATTCAGCACAAGCAAACAGCGCTGTTTCTAGTGCATGTGAAGCATTAAATGTTTCTTTAGGAAAACTGGGATCTTCAAACTCAATATTTAATCACTGCTTTAAACTGTGTTTGGTGAATCTTAAAGTGGGCTTCAATATTTTGAGACGCTCAAGGAAAATTGGTGAGAGAAAAACATGAGAAAAGTAAAAGCAGGTAAGCCAAGTACATACTGGGGCGATTTAAGCGTAAATTGAAGGGCTGAAAAATTAAAAACATATAAAGAACACTCGCCTTTTCCCAAATTTTACTTCAACTGCAATTTTCGCTCTCAACTCGCAAAAACAGAACACGACATCAGCGGGATGTGTAGTTCGAGGAACCCTTTTACGTACGTACGTGATATAATTTTCAAATTAGGGTGTGCCATATGATAGGACAATTACTCTATGTTGTATGCTTGCGCATATCATTTAATGGCAGTGATCAAATGGAGAAACTTTAATTTTATTTGTAACCCCTTGCTTTGACGCACGCCAGCAATGTAGAGTAATCTTGAATTGAAAAAAAAAACGAGTGGAGACTATAATCTCCACAGTAAGTAGAAGCCTAGACAAGAGTTCAGCAGCGGTTTCTGGATGCTATTGCACTGGAAAAAAATTTTACCGCCTTGTTAACCACACAGTGGAGGGCAACCTAAGGTCGTGCCTGGCTGGAATGACCGGATACGAACAGCGCTTCCACAAGAAAAAGGTAGGGACTGGTTCTGACTGATACGTTTTTATAAATCTGGGAAACTCCTGCCTGCTCAATACGGGCATTCATTCATTCATTCATTCATTCATTCATTCATTCATTCATTCATTCATTCATTCATTCATTCATTCATTCATTCATTCATTCATTCATTCATTCATTCATTCATTGAGCTCATGAAGGCAAGAACGTACGTTCCACATGGCTGTTAGGTTAGTTTATGCACAGCACTCACTACTCTTATGCCAGAACTATGGCCTAATAGTTGACTGTTCAACCCTATGGTGAGGCTTTTTAGAGTGCTTTCGAACTTTGGTTCTGTGGACAGGTATTATGCTACACCAGTTTATGCTACAGCAGTTTTATGCTACAGCATAAAAATTCAGTGGGCACTTTGGCTCTCTAAAGTGCTGCAAGGCGAAAGCCTTTCCTGGCGCACTTTTTGGCATTTACTGCGAGACTGTTTGTGCTGTACTAGTGCTTTATTTGACTACACACTTTGACAACGCATTGCAACTACACTTTTACTGCCTACTTTGACTGCTTTTTTAGCACGACTCGCTCTCTGCTCCGATGAGTTAGGTTGTACCCATGGCTCTGTTCGCAGTAATGAGGTATGTGATGTGGTCACCCACGGACGCCTTACGCCCCCTGTCGTAGCGGACGACAACTATTTTATTAGTCGTCATGTGCTGCAATAGAGGGCGTTAGGCATCCGTGGGTGATTTCATTACTTCGAATCCGCGCACTCTGACGTCATAAACATTTCGACCAACCGAAAAGCTTGACACCTCTGCTGACAACCTTCTGTCGACAACGATGAGGCATTAATGGCTTTCGCCTTAATATTTTTACCGGAGGAAGAAGCCAGCACTGCGTCGTTAAGTTCCTCACCATTATTGCGGAGCTTGTCATAATTTATTGAATATTCGTAGATGGCTAAGGGTCCTCCTACTACTCCTGGCGCAGTTGCGCAGCGGTTAAGCATTGCACCGCAGTCGCTCTAGGCAGTAACCCAAATCGCACGAAACAAAATTTAAGGGCAGCACAGCGCGTTATTCCAATCAAATATCCTGTATGAAGTAGTAACCTCAAACAGATTTATCATACGAGTGTCCTATAGTTATCCAAGAAATGAAGGTCGAATGTTACTCACTCTTACAAAAAATACATTTATCATACAAACGTAGAAGAATATTTATACACGTTATATGGCACTTGTAAGACAAAACCTTCATCAGATTATTGCATCATACAGCATTTGGAGTAGGGATGTGAAAGAAAGTGAGAGATGCACCGCCAAAACAAACCAGCGAAGAGATAAAGGTATCCGAACAAAAACCAGTGAATGATATCTTAATTCATGACTCGAGGTATGGAATAGAATAGAGTATGTTTTCTGTGAAGTGGGGGGAGGCTCGAAAAAAAGTAGAAATTCATCTACTCGACGGAGTTGAAACGCGTTCTAGAAAAGAGACACTAGATATGTTGGCGTAACAAATATGTTTTTACTAGAAAGGAACCACTACACAGTAGGTAGTATGTCAGTCTTGTACAAGAAATTTTTTTATCGTCTTATTGCTGCAGTTTGGAAGATTAATACCACAGCCATCTAGATAATTCAGAAAAGTGGGAAGACCGTATTCGGTGGTCTTGTGACAAACGCGAGAACGGTACATTCCAAACTTCAGAAGAGCGTGTGAGGTAAGTTTGTCTTCAGCGATTAATGTTATTGTATTTGTAACATTGAGCAAAAGTAAATCAACAAACATAGCGGAAAGAAACTAAGCCTAAATTTTTAAAAGGTGGCTTGTGTGTGCGTTGGATTCCCAGCTCGTAATGTATCGAACCGCCTTTTTCTGCAGTATGTGCATCAGGTTTTAGTTTGTTTCTTTGGTGTCGCCCTTTCAAGAAACAAATACTACAAGAAAGCAATACGTTAAAGTCAGCAATAGTCCTGTGTACGTTTAGCTTAACTGGATGAGCTGGAGAGACACAAACTTAACCGATATGCCACCAGACTTCAGCTGTAGCGCTAATGTCGAGAGCAGGTTAACCCATAGACTGCAAAATGCAGTGGGCATACAACAGAAGTGTAGCACAGCGCGAACTATAGTCAGGTGGAGATATGAGTTAGGAAATTGTTTTGCCCTGGACATGGTCAGTCCGAGATCAATTGGCTGATTCTTTTTTTGAAAGGGCTCAAAGTCGGATAACTGTTGCTAGTTGGTGTTTATGATGGCAATGATGATGACAATATTCTTGCCCTCCTCGATGTCCGACACCCGCTATGACGTGCGCAACGCGGTACGAAACTGCGAACTGCCGACCGACTCCACTCACAATTAATATCGAATGTTTAGTTACTCTCTTGCTGTGTATATTGACGCAGTTGGCGGCGCAAGGGGTTCAGGATCAAATCACGGGCTGCATCAGGCGCAAGATCCAGAAAGAACAGTTGATGTGGTTGTGCGTAGACGCTGAATCGGTACGTATTTATGATGCCGAGTTTTGAGAACAAAATCTCGGTATTTTCTTCCCACCGAACTTCTTCTGGTGGCTGCGAGTTCAGATCACGCACTTTTATATAAAGAAAAATCGTTTGACTGATTGAAGAGAGCGCAGAACACAAGTTGATGCCAAAGGGCCGCTTAAAAATTTTTACGAGATCCCTTTTTGATTTTGGAGCTACTGCTACATGTGACACCTTCTCTGCCGTAGTCCTACGGCATCGGCGAATATCGTATTTTTTGCCTACTGTGCGGTATAACGAGGACACAGCCAGACACATGCACGCACAAACACACAACTGCATCGACTTCCAAGTGATTTTTTATGCCAGAAGACTAGCCAACTGTATAGATCAACAGCTGGAAAAGATACAGCATAATCGCAAGGATATTCTTATCCGAGGCACCTATGGAATTCCAAGGGCATGCTTACAAACCTACAAATGTGACCGTGAACTTAAGTGTAACATACTTCACATGAGCCTCTCGCGATCAGATTCACTTAATTCTTGCCTTCGTATCACACTTTGCCCTAGATTGTCTTGCCCTTTCTCCTGTATTTTTTATAGATCGTTATTTTTTTTCAGGCTAATGATTAGGAGGGGTCGCTGCTAATTTCCCATTTTTAACGAGGTGTATCCTGAGGTACGTTTTAAAGCGAGTGGGGTGTAGATGCGTTGGAGTAAAGCTACAAAAATGTAGAAAACAAGGGTCAGATTCATATTATTAAAACAGACATGTGCAGAGTCCAACACTTCTTGAAATTGAATGCTTCGAGCGTTCCATGCATTTCGAGTGTTTCATGAACATGGCAAATTGAGGACCACTGAAACGTCCTCCAATTGTGACATTTTCGTTTTTGTCTCACGCAGGAGGGAATTTTAGTCGACTGCATCGATGAGTCTCTAAAAGACCACACGGTGAGCACAGAAAGCACTGAAATTGACTGTGTTGCTTCTGATGCTTAGATTAACCAGTACGTTACTTAAGCTATGGGGCTGACAGTTTGGTTTGGTTCATGGGGTGTAACGTCCCAAAGCGACTTAGGCTATGAGATACGCCGTAGTGAATGTATCCGGAAATTTCGACCACCTGGGGTTCTTTAACATGCACTGACATCGCACAGAACAAACGCTTCTAGAATTTCGTCTACGTGGAAATTTGACTGCCGTGGCCGGGATCGCACCCTCGTCTTTCAAGTCAGCAGCCGAGCATCATAACCACCACCGCGGGGGATAGTTACTTAACATGTCAACATTTTTAGTGACGGTTACAGCAGAAACAAAAAAAAAGGCTCGAATTCTTTCGTCGGTACCAGAAGGGAAGAGTGATCAGAAACCACAGCGTCTGCATTACCAAGCAGGGGAGACAAGAAGCTCTTCTTGCACAAAAGCTATCAGATTTGACGTGGAGTCCACTGGGACTCATTATGAGCGTTACTATACGTGACAACAAGAGGGAAATGTAATCTAGGCGGCGCTATGAAGAAATGAAATTCGTATTCCGCTGACATAAGCCCGACACTTGAAGCCCAACAACGTGGTGCCCAAACGAGCCCCAAGGCTTGTTTCTTTTATGAATTGAGTTCGAAGAAAAAGCAGCCAGAGAACAATCATACCATTGACCCCAATGAAACCAAAAGTCCGCGAAGATACAGCACAACGCAACAGATGCTCATGGAGCAGCATGCGGAAATGCTTTCCCTTTGGTAAAGTATGAGGAGCAGAAGAGAGGGAGTAAAACTTGACACAAATGTGAGAATCATGGTTTCATTTCTAGTATGCGTAGAAATTACTTTCTACAGTTGAAAAAAGAGCGTACCGTGATGACTCAATCACCCCGCGACACTTTGGTAGAGTGGATTGGACTTTGTCTTCGGATAGCATATATACATTTATTGCATTATAACAGTTAAAAAATACAGACAAGCCACAGTAGCAATTGAACCACTCTGCCTGTGAAAACAGAGGCTGGCTCGCCAAGTTAACCTCTTCTTACAAAGAATATTGCGCGTGCACTTGCTGTACGCACAAGTAACAATCTATCCGTGGCGGTTTACAATGAAAAAACAAACGGAACAAAAATAAACACTGATAATGCAAACATAATCACCGGATATGCAAGCAGGACCCATAATAAGCCTTCAGGCGCAAAATAGGTGCAGCTTCTGGGCGTGCGCGGCGTAGCTTTGATGCTGTTGCTCCGACAGGGGCCACTTCGTAGTCAAGCTCTTCCAGTCGACGAATCATCTTGTAGGTCGAAGAAGCGGCGCAGAAACTTTTCGCTCAGCCCGCGGCGCTCATTCAGCGCCCACACCCACACAAGGTCATCCGGCTGGTATTACGTGGCATCGGCTTTGGATGTAGCGTCGGGTGTCAGTGTGCTGTTGGTATTAAGTCGAAAACCTTTAATGCCTCATACTGTCGTTAGCAGACGCGTCGGCAGATTTGTCCGCCTTTCGGCGCCACTGCTTAAAAAGAAACTGCGCCGAGGGTGGGAATTGCACCAGGGCCTTTGGCATTTGAAGCGGAGACGCAACCACTCCGCCACGAAGGCTCAAGGTTCGAAGATGAATAAAGGCGCATCTTGTGAATGCACGGCTCTCGTAAATGAAATAAAAGGATTAAAGTCAAGAAAAGGAAGAATAAAAATAAAAATAAGAAAATAAACAAAAATAAAAACAAAATAAAAGTAAGATATGAAAATAAAAATAAAAACAACAAAAATAAGAAAATTAGCACAAAAAAACAAAATATGAAAAATAAAGTAAATAAAAACAAGCAGTGCGCCAGGACAGGCTTTCGCCTTGCAGCACTTTAGAGAGCCAAAGTGCCCACTGAATTTTTCAATGCGGCCCAGGCCAGAGGTCATGCTTCTTCAGAGCGCTGCAGCTAGGCAGCAATGTCGAAGTGATCTTCAATAACATCGAGCAACATGGCATCGAGCGTGGTCTTCGCTTAACTGCAATGGGCTAGCATCTGTGAGGTCTCTTGCACTGCGGTGTTGAAGGCTAAGGAGACGTAAGGCAGAATGACGTAGCAACTATTGTGTTTGGGGCCGACATACATAGCACCTATGTCTGCAATGGGTCGTTCAATCGTTCAATACGTCGTTGCTCTGCGGATGCCACCCAGTCGTCTTCAAGTGGCTTGTTTGAGTGTAGCGCAGGCTGACTTGTTTTAGCTCACTGTGAACGCTGTTCTTTTGTTCGCGATGAGCACTTCGGCGTAGAAGAGTTGCAGAAGGATGCAATCCCTGGAAAATTTGCTAATTCGGGCGCGGCTTCATCTCGGAGGGCTTTTACCTCGGTGTAGGGGCCCTATAATGCAGTCGGTTGCCACGACGATCCACCATTATTGAGATGTTCATTTCGTGAAACAGCCAAGCAGGTGCATGCTGCTGAAAGGATCGTGACGTGTGCTAAATGGGGTTCAATAATCCTGCTGGTTGGATGGAAGGCGTCTTTCGTCGCTGGCAATCTGTGCAGAAGTTCTCGTACCATCCAACAGTGGCAGTTATTCGGGGCCTGTAATACTTCTCTTGAATGCAGCAAAGGCTGTAAAAAAAACCTACATGCTGAGGTGTTGGTTCGTCGTGTGAGGCCTGTAGAACTTCGCGAACTTGCAGGGACAGTAAAGAGCTAAGCGGTTTTGTTCGGTGCCAAGTTCTTCACAACGACATCATTCTGCACGCACAGTGAAGATAATTCCGGCTTGAACGAGGTTTCGGATGAACAATACATCATGGTCTTCGTCTTGCTGCAGAGCAAGAGTGCTGGAACTTACGTGTCCTAGGAAGGCGTCGTCATCGTCGTCCTGCAGTGGTGCTTCTGCAAAAGCCCCTGACAGAATTGGCGTTAGATGGACTGCATCCGGACTTGTAAACGGCGGTGACGTAAAACTTTCGAAGTCGTAACATCCATGGAGCGAGATAGCTAGACAGGTCGTTCAATATCGCAAGCCAAAACAGCGTGTGATGGTCAGGCACAAATTCTAAAAGCCTGCCTACTAGTGTACGGGCGAAATTTAGACGTGGCCCACATTATAACGAGGCACTCCTCCTCGTGGAATATTTGGCCTCTGCCTTTGACAATCAGCGGCTGGCGTACTTTATTACCCTTTCGCGGCCTGACTGCTGCTGGGAGTGAACCTCAGCTGGCGCCACACGGCTTGCTTTGAATTTCAATTTCGGCGATTTCATCGAAGTATTCAAGCACGGGTATAGTTACTGTAAGTAACGCTTAAGTACTTGGAATGCTTCATATTTCACAGCTTCCCACTTTAATGGCACACCGAACTTCATTACCTGAGTCAGCGGTTTGCCGATGAGAGAAAAGTTCTTTAAATATGGTCGGTAATGCGTGCATAGCAACAAAAATCGGCGCACAGCCTTCTTGTGGGGGTTGGTGGAAGCTGTGCGATAGACGCCAGTTTTCTGCCGGTCTTCTTCTATATCATCGTTGCTTACGATGTGCGCTAGAAACGGCAGCTCCTCGTAAGCGCAATGGCATTTGTCAGGCTTCGCGCTGAGCCGGGATGATAGCCTCTAGCATGATTGGAAGCCATTTTAGATGTTCGTCAGTGGTAGAGGAGAAGTCGACGACGGCATCAAAAAATAAAACACATATTTTCCACTGTATGTGAACCCGTACTCTGTCCATATGGCACTCAAAGCTGTCTGCGGCAAAAACATGTTAAAATGGCACTACCTTGACTAGCAGCGACAGTCGGGCATGATGTGGGTGGTCTTCTCCCGATCACTTTCACCGACCTAGATTTGCCAATACACGCAGTGTAGGTCCATGGACGAGAAGTATTTGGAACCTTAGGATCGTCTATGGTATCATTGATGCAGGGTTCGACGTAAATATCTATCCTGGCTGCATTGTAAAAAAGGCAGTAATCGACTAAAAATCGGACATCAACGTTCATTTGTTCCACAAAGACGGCAGGGCCTGCCCAGTGCCTCTTCGATGTATAGCTGACATCGTAACTCAACATTCACTCGACTTGTTCCGGATTGCTTGGCGTCCGCGCGTCGGGACGTGGAAGGAAATTCGGCGCAAAGGGCTCGTGCCTCCACTATTTATAATGGTATGTTTTCCGACAGTTATTCGTCGTACCTTTGACGCGGCAGAAGAAAACTCATCATAACACTTAAGGAGACTGCGGATCTGGTCTTGTCTGAGCTCGGGCAGCGCTTCGTTGAAGTTGGAGGTAGGCATGTGTAGTCGGGAGAGCAGCTAGTTGCCGGTGGCGTCGTAGAGGGTGAATGCATCTCGTGTGTCCGTGGTTATTTTTTTTTTTCGAGAAGAGCAAAAGTCGTGCATTACTTGAGGTACCAGTATTCTTCGGCAGAATCTGTCGGCAGCACTTCAGTTCGGCCATTGAGAAAAAGGTGATGCCTCTTCCGATGTCGTTTCCTCGGTCCAGCAGCAACTCCATGTCCCCCCCCACCCCTATTGATGGCTTCGATGTTATTCGCGCTCGTGGTACCTACGGTGACCATGACGTTTGACCGGGGTGGGACGCTAAATTGTTCATGATCCTAGAACATTACCTGTTCATGTGATGTTCTGTTCTAGGATTTTCACTAAAGAGATGGCTTCATCCGTGGAAAGGGTGATGAGCATGGATTGAAGGTCAATGATCGCCTCATGCTCATTAAGGAAATTCATGCCCGACGTCACGCGCAAGAAAACTGCTGTAACGCTGCGAAGGTGTTAGGATATGTACGCTCCTTGACTGTCACTTTCACTTTGCATCGTCCCGATTGCGTAATAAGGCGGCCTCCTGCGGTGCGAATTATGGGTCCACCCCAAGCGGTCATGATTTTCCTCAGCTGAGTGGCGAATGTTCCATTCATCACAGAATAAGCAGGTCAGTAGTCAGTAGTCACCAGTAGTTTCCGCCGTCAGTAGTCACGTCTAAATCGAATGCCCTGGATCTTGCGTTCCATATCGTCCTCGGCGTCGCGTCACTGCTTCGGGTATGTAAGTCATGGGTAGGGTGTGTTGTCGGAACATTTGAGGCGGCCGTCATGATCTTAGACTTGCTTTGTGTTCTTATCGGGCTTATCTTCATGTGCACGGGCTTCGCAAGTGATACGGTGGCGCCCTGTATCGGCGTCGGTGGATTATCTTCATTGTTTTGCGGTAAAGCAATCACACCTCCTGAAGCTGCTTTCTTTAGTTTCCCATTCGTTGGCTGGGAGACCTTCGCGCAGCGCCTGTGCAACTGCGACGTGATGATGAAAACGGCGTAGATGGCGGCGACGGGGAGCACGAGGGTGATCCTTGCTTGCAGTCGGCGTGCCTCACGTACTCTTTTACCTCGTATAGATGCTGGCCGGGTTGTGGTCTTGATGCGTCTTAACAGAAACTCCGAAACTCCGCAGACGCATTCCTCTGTATGGGCAGTGCCGAAGGTTGTCGGCGGTACCACCGCAGTGGGAAGAGCGGGGGCGCTGATCGGGGATCCTCCAGAGGACTGCTTTTCTTAGCTGAGAATGCTACACAGGTGGGCGCACCCACCACTGAGGTCTTCGGAGCGGTGTAGAGGGCTCTTGGCCCAGGCTGGCGGGATGTATTGAGCTGTACACCGCGGCGGCAAACTGCTTCAGGCTGTGGGCATATTGGCAGATGTCGTCGCAGTTCCTCGTGGAAGATTTCGTAGATACGCTCCCGCAAGCTGGTGCTTATGGTGGTCATCGTGTCTCGGTGAATTGCAGAGACCTGAGCCGAGTGTTGGTACTGCAGAGTGGAGACGCCGAAAATGTTCTCGGTCATGGTGGCTTCGTGCGTGAATTCCGCGACTGCGTTGGGCTCCTGACGTACAAGGCTTCCAAAAATTTGGTCCCTGACTCCGCGCATTGATATTTACCTTTGTTTTTCTCGGATCTTGTTGCTATGCGGCACGGCAAAAAATTTGCTGCATTTCTACGACTTAACCGATGACGGACGACAATAGTGGACGTCTTCAATATCTGCTTCTTGAACAGCTCCCATGTCGTTAGGGAAGACACGTGATTTTCATACCATGTTCGTGCGGAGCCCTCTATAGAGACAAAGACATATCTGATTGGTGCACCTATTCCTCGCGGGTCCTGGCATGAGGAGCCATTGAGTGTTGGTGACAGCCTCGGCTGCTGTAGGATGATTTGGGTCGGCGTCGGTGGGTGGCTAATCGTTGCTGTTAAAGGTTGTTTTCACTGTCGGGCGCGCCCTGGCAGGGACATAAATCAGAAGAAACGAGCGCACTATACAGCAGGTTCTTTTTGCCTAAATATTGCGTCCTCCATGAACTTATGTGTTGCCTGCCGCATAATCCTTTATCCGAAAGGGTAAATTTTACCAAGAAACATTCCTGCTTGCCACAAGCACGGAACAAAATGTCTACAGTTCATCGTAAGGCACAAAGCGTGAATGGTTTCTATAATTGTTCAGTGTGCCGATAGTGAAGCTAAAATTCATTAAATAGTTGAAATCAATTATTTATTTATCCGATGATAATCTAAGAACCATGCTACATAGTAGCAGGTACCACGGTCATATACAGGGCTAGGGTGATCTGCCACTGCGTTTAGATTGGCTTTTGTCATATATGGCTCAGGAACATGTTCAACTGAGCCTAGATTGCCGCGAAACAAGTATTATTCGCACATAGTGCTTAAATCTCCTTGTATTTTCTCTGTTTAGGCTGTAAGAGAGAACATTAAGAAGTTTTTGCAGTGGCTCTATTTATAGATGTTTTTTCTGCCTTTTTCAGACCTTTATACTGCGCTCCAGAGTAACGCGTTTTACGAAAGAAATCAGGGTAAGTGATGTACTGCTACTTCTTAGTAGCATACCTGTTAACGGTGGTAGTGCAGAGCGCCATTATATTGTCATTATGCCGGACAACCATGCCAATGACAGGCTTCCAGCATAATTAGAAGGCCTGCTTTCGGCTCACCAGTAAATCTCAGAATGTGCGGGAGCTTCTGCTTACGATTGGTATTTCACTGAGTAGGTCACAAATTATGGTATTCTCCACCAGAACAAAAATAATATATCAGAATACAAAGTGCAATGTCGGCGGCTAAACGCCAGCATATCTTAGCGGATGGGATGTTTGCAGAGCGTGAAATGTGTTAACAGGTGCATTTGTAATGCGACCAAAAAAACCAAGGGCTCCAAGAGAATTTTCACATGGCATAGAATGAGGATAACAGAAAACGAAAGCAAAACCATTCTGGTCCTGATTTTCTTAGTAAATAAGCCAACTTGGTTCAAGCACATGAGTCTAAACAGATTTAGAATTTGTCGCGCTCAGTTATCGAGATGCCATTGCAGGGCTATTATCCCACATGCCCCGTCACGGTTGGATTCTGGCTCAGATTAAAGCAACTTCTTCAACAAAAGTGCTAAAGGCTTTCGAGTTGTATGGTCAAGATTACTTAGCTTTTTTAATTGGATACATACTGCGCATCATGTGCCCCGTCCAATATTTGTTCATATTTGCTGTGTTCTACAAACTAAGCGTGCAATTTATAGCTGCTGTTTAACTTTATAATGTGCCATTAGTTTCACTCCATTTTGGTTACGGCCTTTCAGTACTTCACTTTCAAAGCTCCTTCTGTACATTACCTATACGTGCAGCTTTCGTTAAAAGGCGTCAGGTCACACGCTTTGCGTTTAGGCATGTACCAAATTTGACCACTTACTCTATCGCTGACAAGGTAGTTATTAGTGCGTTGGTGGTTTACATCTTAATAGGCGTGTTAATATGCAAACCCTGCACAGTGCGACTACAATCATAGCCTGTGCCTTAAAACTTGACCAGACCTATGCGTACCTTTTCATGTGTAACAAACTGCATCCATTAGTTGATTGGTTGTTTATAGGAGAACTGTACGCAGTAATGTTTAGAAGATAGAATATAACTGCTCATTTGTTGCGGCAAGCCGACGCTGATCAAGACTATAAAGTCAATTTTTTCTGCGCGCCATTCCGACGGTGATCTGAATGTGAACTTCTCTTGGCAGGCATGCCTGAAAAAAAAGGATTAATTCACAGCATGGGAATCTACACACGTGCCAACCGAGGATTGATGCGGTTGACAGATCGATGCTGGCAACGTCCACGGACTAAAAAGGAAGAGACAACGTCTGAGATGATAACCGGAAAATTAGAGGCACTTTTATGCATGCTTAACAACCTGGAGGTTTGTGATAGGTGGAAGCTAAATAAAATGCTACTTCGTACTCGTCTCTCGTTTGATTCATAAAGTGCCATTTGTTTATTTCTTTCGTAACGACCGGCGTTGCGTGCATGTTTTCTTTGTTCGCTCTATAGCTACCAGAACCCTCGCTGCTGCATGAGCATCAAATAAAGGACACCAGCAAATCCCTTTTCTTGAATGCATCGCGGACACTCTAGCATGCCATGCGCACAGCTGGAATTTAGGCCAGGTGGTAACTATTTGACTATCCGTTATCAAAGTAAGGTCGGCAAATTGTCGACGCTGCCTCGAATATGGGAGACCTGAAATTCACGTTATTACGGTACATTACTGGGAATAACATCATCGTCAGGGTTTGTACTTTCTACACCTTCACTTTATTGATTTATTGATCAATTCACTCTCGCCTTATCACAAGCTTCCCGTCCCGGGTAGCTCAGTTGGTAGAGTGCCTGCTCCGGTGAGGTGGTGGTCCCGGGCTAAAACCCCGGACACGGAGGATTTTTTCTTTAGCTACGAAGTTTCTGAGAAAACTGCATAGCTTTCCTTTGTAGCCGTAAGGCTGCGCTTGGGTGGATGCCAATGAGTAATTACTCCCTTATTACGAATCTACTCCACCCTGGGGGATTTTCCTAGACATGTGAGTGACCTCCACTTTAGTGAAGATAGAAAAATAGAAATACCTAGCCCTTATCGTTCTCCTTCTCTGCTTCATTATTAGGTACGATAGACCATCACTCAAAAGGAACAAAGTTGGCTTAAGACTTGTGTTACGACCAGAAATATAAAAGAAGTGGTAATGGTTACGATGGCTGCCTATTGCGCTTTCGGCGCCGAATACCTCGATATACAGAACTGCACAGCGCAGAGCGTCGTTCGTCTTGCAGTGCAAGGTCGAAAACCAAACGCTGGAAAAGTTCACTGAGAGAGCGAAGCTTGCTTAAACGAAGCGTTTCTACTAAGGAACTGTTCCCGCTTGTCCGGCATCTTAAATTCCCTTTGTCGCGCATTCGCAGCCGGCTCTTACGGGAACAAATTGCGAAGCCGCGGGGGTCTTAGATGCCGAGTAGGGGACATGCTCTAGTTTTCACTAATGTTTGAGGAGGTGATCATTATGTCGCATTAACGTATGAATTTCATTAAGAGTAACAAAAGCGGTGCGTACCGGTGGCATCTAATAGAGACATTTGGTATAAAGCGTACTGTGATACTCTTACCATTATGGGTGTAAGGGGAGACTCCTGTAGATGCGCGACTTCTACCGGAGGCGGCCCGGTACAGGGAAGCAGTTTTTACCTTCCTAACGTAGTAGCTGACGGCTTGCGCCTTCATTCGAGTAGAAATTTACAGTTGCTCGCCACTCAGTTGCTTAATTGGCCACAAGACCTCATACTTCTGATACGCTGTGACCTATTATCGGACCAAGAGCAGTACATTTTCGTGTATTGTCACACGTGTCACGCGATAAAGGCATCAGCGCAGAGCACCTGCTTGGGAGCGAATAAGATCAATATGAGCACTTCAACGAAAAATTTCAGATCAACTTAGTCGAATAACATACAACTTTTAAAGCGTTCCAAAAACTTGAATCACACAAACAGACAGGACGCAAAAAGATGTTAGACACACGAGTGCAAACTTGCAACAAGTTTATGAAGTTTATGACAGGGGATAACTGTGTATCCAAGCCTTCGATCGCTTTCTCATCAGCGCCGCCGCGGTGGCTCAGTGGCTATGGTGCTCGGCTGCTGACCCAAAAGACGCGGGTTCGATCCCGGCCGCGGCGGTTGGAATTTCTTTGGAGGAGAAATTCTAGAGGCCCGTGTACTGTGCGATGTCAGTGCACGTTAAAGAACCCCAGGTGGTCGAAATTTCCGGAGCCCTCCACTACGGCGTCTCTCATAGCCTTAGTCGCTTTGGGACGTTAAACCACATAAACCAACATAAACCAGCTTTCTCATCAAAGGAACCCAAATAATTGCGTTGCCATTGAGTGGTTCACCTGCTGCGCTTGGGTGATGTCCGGCAATGATTCGCTTGTATTCCACTTTCGTTTCCCGATTAACTTGTTGCAGGTTAGCGCTCGTGTGTGTAGCGTCTTCTTTCTAAGTCCTGTCTGTTTGTGCGCTTCATCTTTTGGAACGTCTCACCAAAATGCCCAAACAATCACTTTGCTGAACAAACGTTGTTTTCACAAGGTAGAAAAACAATTTTTCGCCAGAAGTATGAAAAAGTGGACGACCACTGGCCTTTGCAAGAGCCGAAATAAAGCAAAATTAACATAGTGAAAACAACGGTGGAGCAACTGCCGGAAGAAACAGCGAGGCTAACCCCACATGTAGCTTACAGCGTCGCAACTTAACCTAGTGAAAACATATAGCCTGTCACTAAAACAATAAACTAACACGTAATGCGTGATACATTCACACACAAACAGAATCCGTTAAAGCTTGTGCATCTATTTTAATCGTCACCCCTAAAGCAGGCTAATACCTAAGTATCAAGATGCAGCAATCACTAAAGATCATCGCTGAAAAATGCATATAGACAACAAATCTTCCTCCGCCTCCCGCAAGCTGTGTTTTCTGAAACATAAGCTTACGAATTCAGTCACCTCCCACCAATAAAAAAATGCGAAACTCGAGACATATTATCATATGTCAGACCGAAATATCAATATCCATCTGGAGTATGGGACAACTTTACTGAAAAAAAAGTTTTAAACTTGAGACAATTCAAAGAAAGGCTGCTTGGTTTATTCATTCAAAATTTAAAATACTTCATATATCCTACTCAGCTCATAGCGACGAATAATATTAAGCACTTGAAGGTCGAAGAAGGAAATACCACCTTGACCTTCTTCATTCGATAATTATGCATAAATTTTAATTATTCTAATCTTGTCCCCTTTCTCCATCCGGCATGCTCCACATCATCACAAGCATTTGCTACGCCATATATTGTGTAAACTGACGGCTATAAATTTTCGGTTTGGTTTGGTTTACTGGGGTTTAACGTCCCAAAGCAACTCAGGCTATGAGAGACGCCGTAGTGGAGGGCTCCGGAAATTTCGACCACCTGGGGTTCTTTAACGTGCACTGACATCGCACAGCACACCGGCCTCTAGAATTTCGCCTTCATTGAAATTCGGCCGCCGCGGCCGCGATCGCACCCGCGTCTTTCGGGTCAGCAGCCGAGCGCCTTAACCACTGAGCCGCCGCGGCGGGGCGCTATAAATTTTTGTTTTTTCCGTGTGCGATATGTGATTTGAATAACATTACACTATTTTAAGAGTTTGAGTAAGAGTTACTAATGCTTTTTCTCTCATAACTGTGCACTTACTGTGTCCTAAATTCTTGTTTCCTACATTTACCAAATTATGGCTTTCCTGTCTGGACCCTCTTGCGATGTGTAGTATGACCGAAATAAAAAAAAAAGAAAATAGCCCTTGCCTTTTTAGCCGAGGGAAACCTTCGTCTCGTGCTCAATGGAATGCGGTTGAATTCCCGTGTTCGCCTGTTTTCTTTACATGCAGTGTTTCGTTATTTTGTTCCGCGATATAGAGGCGCCCGTGTTGTTGCTCTGGTACCGGTATTGCGGTACACGATTACGGAATATAAAAATTCTTTGCAGGCGCATTCTTACAGTACCAGGCGGTGCATGAGCAGGCGGGTTACCGTTACTCTGGTAGCGGTAACGGTAACATGGTACACAGTACGCTTATGGTGTTTAGCCCAACTTCCGTTGGCATTTTTCATACAGATGCTAGGGTTGTTTTTTCTGATTTCAATGCACACAAACGTCTGGATCGTCAGAAGTGCATGGATTGTGTGCAGGCTGAATTAGCAGTCTTTCACCGATGCAGAGAAGGAAGTGTTCCGTTTTTCTGCCTAAGAAAACCAGCTTGCTGTTGCCTCTTAGAAAGCTTCTGGTGAAAATTCTCAAAATCTAGACAGGTGCCTTTATTCTCTCCGGTTGCCGTCGAGTGCTGCGTAACGCTGATTATTCAGCACTACGACAGGTGTTTAAAATGTTCTCGGCGTACCACTGACGTCTTATCGCCGTTGAATCTAGTCCGTGCGAGAGCAGGAGCCCTTTTACAGGGTGATTTTTTTGTACCCTTAAAAGATTTTTATTTCAAGACCTTTGATAGATACGTTGGTGCAGTTTGTTGAGCTTGGTTGTAAAGGAAGGCGGACCTTTTGTACGCCACATGGATCAGGAATTAGACGACATATAAGTAAAACTGACGAATAACCTTTTCAATCTTTTATTTCCGGGGTAGGGTTACCGTCAGGTTAGTGTGCTTTTAAATTTTTTTAATGGGCAAAATATTTGAAAATGTCAAGTATCAAAATTACACATTTAAAAGGTGGCTTGGTTGGTTTTCCCGCATTAAACACTGATGAAATGGCATCTCTCACATTTGTTATGCGTCAAATACAAGCGCAGTTGATCTATTTGATGATGTCGTATAAAGCAACCTCATTTCGGCAATGATGTCACGTGCAGCGGTGCCATTCGTAAATATGTAATGCGAGAAAGTCAACTCAAAGAGCTTTCAATTGCGCATTTTCATGCTGGTTATTTTGAAACATATCGAAGATTAAGAAAATTTAGAAACACGGTTCAACTTCGATGTTGACGGCCGCCAATTTCGCGTTAGAGCCTTTCCCTTTAAAATGAAATTATCAAAGCTTCTTAGTTTTTAAGACAATTAATCCCGAAATTCTTCATCCATATGAAGCACTTAATTTCCATTTTTTTTTGTACAATCCAGAGCAACACACAGCAGCGACGTATTTCTCGCAGTTTATAAAATAAAAATCTTCAATGGTTAAAAAAGCACAAGTATAAGTGAGATCTTGCAGCGGGTAGGAAGTGTGGACATCACAATCGACCTTTTCTCGTACCACCCCACCGCGCACTGTAGCTTTCAAGCAATTACAAATAAAAAATGCTAACTGAATTACGACATATGTGTAGTGGTCGGTACACCACGCCGTTTTTTGACGTCAAGAAAAACGGGCCTTTGGTGATGTCCATGCATGTTCTCTTTGTTTCTCACTTAGTTTGCCGAAAAGACGGGAGAAACAACATTCTGTATTTCTTACGGGAAGATGACAAACAAGTGCTCTTTCAGCGCCATAGTGGAGCTAAGCAGTATTTCAAATACAAAGCCTCTTTTGTTCGAGTCGAAACGGGCATGACTGGAACCTGCTAAAACAACAGCCACAGCTGCCTTCGGGAGAAAATCTTAGATGCCCCTTTTGACCATTTCCTAGTAATTTTTTTCGTGGTCTGAAAAAAGAGAAAATAAATACATGCAAGTACAGCCGTATTCAGGACTCTGCGTGTAACTGGCGAAGATAACGAAATTCCGCGAAAAAAAAGGAGTATCGAACCCGAACTACGTAGCAAATCGAGCTCTTCTACGCCGTCAAAAGGTGAAGTATGATTACATTACTAGTCTATTTAAATAGCTCATACTCAGCTGCAAAAAAAAAAATACAGCTCTTCGAGAGCACCACACTAACCACGTTGGACGAGCCCAGGAATTGTAGCTTGTTCGGCCGGTAAGCAAAATGTTTGACTACGTGTGTGTGGTAATTCGCGACAAATGTAAAGGAAGTGAAAGGGTGCGCTCTCAGGCAAAAGACGCTGGAACGCTGCAAATAGCAGAAGAAAAGCTAAGTTCGGGAAACCGGAACTTCAGGAGAATGCTGGAAATGATTCCTGTAAATACATCAACAAATTGTGATGGCATACCGCCCCGCTGCAGTGGTTGAGTGGTTATTTCGGTCGGCTGCTGACCCGAAAGACGCGGGTTCGATCCCGGCCGTTGGGGTCGAATTTCACTGGAGGCTAAATGGCAGAGGCCCGTGTACTGTGCGATTTCAGTGCACGCTAAACAACCCAAGGTGGCCAAAATTTCCGGAGCCCCCCACTACGGCGTCCCTCACAGCCTGAGTCGCTTTGGGACGTTGAACCCCATAAAGCATACAATGCCGATAAGGTCGAATACTCGAAAAATAAGGAGGCATTGTTCCAAGCTAAAGAGCAAGTCCCTCAAAGTAAGCAGGTACAAGAAGATTGTCTGCGCAGCACACTAAGTTTAATTTATAAAAGTAAAAGAGAGAAATCAAGGAACATACAAACTAATCACGATAACGTCGGTTATATACAGGCTTTCGATGCAGAGTATTAAATCTAAACTGCATGCAGGGACAGAGAAATATTAACAGTGGGAGAACTGCAAAATGGTTTTAGGCAGGGCAGACGTCTGGAGGACAGTTTGTAGTA
The DNA here is from genome assembly GCF_055824585.1 of Amblyomma mixtum. Taxonomy (NCBI): domain Eukaryota; kingdom Metazoa; phylum Arthropoda; class Arachnida; order Ixodida; family Ixodidae; genus Amblyomma; species Amblyomma mixtum. Next base: position 67,948,876 of record NC_143015.1, on the reverse strand, counting down.
ACACCGTGTAATGAAATAACTAGGTCTAAAAACAGGCCCTGATGGCTGGGTTTTTTAGATATAAAAGGCGGGTATGATAATATAAGCCAGGAAGTACAGTGGCAATTTCCGGCGCAAGAGGAGCCAGATGACGAAGTAAACGAGCTTATACAAGGATATTATAGTGCAGATGAACTGGCAAGGGCTAAATAGTACCAAGATAACTAACATCGAAAGAGGTTCACGGCAGAGGTGCCCCTTGTCGCCACTCATGTTGAATATTTATATATCAAAGATGGAAAGAAAGCTACAAGTGAAAAGAGTTGGGCGCATTTTAGCGTATTGTTGACAAGGATAAAAAGAAGCCCAGCGACTCCCTGATTTAGTGTCCGACACATGATGTGGTACTTTTTGCAGATAGCCAAACCGAGCTACATCTCTCGGATATCTGTGAAAAAAAAAACCGCCAAAATTAGATACGAATTCAGTGTTCGAAATTCGGGCGTTATGGTATTTAGCCGGAGCCGGTCTTGACCATTATCGATAAAGTAGCGTTAAATACCACGTAGGCAAGTTCAAGTATCGGGGGGTGTGGACTGATGAAGAAAAGAAGACTTAAAAACCAGAATAACATTTAAAGATGAAAACAAAGGCGAGCGTGGCTGTAATGAAGCATACAGCACTGTGGGATAAAAGAGTGATAAAGCAATACGTGTGCTGTGGAAGAGTGTAATGATCCCAGGGACTGACTTTTGCAGATGCGGTAGTGTACCTCAAGTAGGACGTAATACAAAGACTTAATGTTAATCAAAGAACGGTGGGCAGGTTAGCTTTAGGGGCGCATGGAAAGACAACCACCGAAGCTGTGCAGGGAGATAGGAGTTGGTCGTCCTTAGAGGCGAGGGCCGCACAACAAAAAATGGAGACCAGGTGGACAGTACTCCGGCTCTGGGGCTAGATGAGGGTACCTTGTAGCCAGACAGTATAAAAGCAACTATGAACAGGAAGAAGATATTTCTACAGCTTGTGCTATTAGTGTAAAAAACGCTAAACTTTAAAGTAGACTCCAAAGGATAAAGCAAGATGTGGCAAAGGACATATTCAGCCTTCCGGTAGCTCTAGTTTTAAGGGATAGTGAAAGCAAATTTAACAAACAAACTCCAGAGATGAGTGTTAGAAGGCTGGAGTATTGGTGGCGCAAAAGCAGATCATAACACATTTTGGAACCCGCTGTGGTGGCTCAGTGGTAAGGCGCTCGTCTACCGAGCCGGAGTACCCGGGAGTACTGTCGGAGTACTGTCGTGACGTCATACCAAACGGCGGCGACGGCTCCGCGGCGAGGCGCGCGGTGTGACGTCATGCCAGATGGCGCGGCGAGCGTGCGGCGTCCGCCAGCTGCGGCGGTTGCTAGGCAACGGCTCAAGGTCGGTCTCTGTGCCTCCTTGGAGCACCGCCACAGAGAAATCGCAAGTTCGTGGCCAATAAAGTCTTCAGGTATTTGTAACGTAAAAAATTGGCAGTGGCTTAGTTCGGCTCTGCCAGGATATACGTAGCGAAAGCTAAGTTGCCGTCCGTACTGCAGCCCCAACTGAGGTTGTCGCGCACGCAAGCTCCTTTTCAAACATCCGACATGTTATCAGGCATGCAACACTGATGGCGTAGCGAGCGAAGGCGAGCGCAACAAGGAGGTGCGCGGTGTGACGTCATACCGAACGGCGGCGACGGCTCCGCGGCGAGGCGCGGTATGATGTCATGCCAGATGGAGCGGCGAGCGTGCGGCGTCCGCCAGCTGCAGCGGTTGCTAGGCAACGACTCGAGGTCGGTCTCTGTGCTTCCTCGGAGCACTGCCACAGCGAAATCGCAAGTTCGTGGCCAATGTAGCTTTCGCTACAAAGGGCGGGCACTCAATCAAGGAAAAGGACTAGAAAGCTTGCCGTAGGCTACATAGGCACCAACAGGCCAATAACGAACATCAAAAAGAAGCTCCGCGAAACCTAATCTACTAAGTGGAGGAAAAAATGAGAACAAAATAATAATTGCCTGAATACACTTCTGGTAAAATGAAATCCGGAAGGCTACGCTATGTGATAATTCAAGAGGCTGTACACTCGTATCTGGGGCTAGATGAGCGTGCCTTGTAGCCAGACAGTATAAAAAGCAACTAGGAACAGGAAGAAGATATTTCTACGGCTTGTGGGATTAGTGTAAAAAACGCTAAACTTTAAAGTAGACTCCAAAGGATAAAGCAAGATGTGGGAAAGGACATATTCAGCCTTCCGGTAGCTCTGGTTTTAAGGGATAGTGAAAGCAAATTTAACAAACAAACTCCAGAGATGAGCATTAGAAGACTGGAGTATTGGTGTCGCAAAAGCAGATCATAACAAATTTTGGGACCCGCTGTGGTGACTCAGTGGTAAGGCGCTCGTCTACCGAGACGGAGTACCCGGGTTCGAACCTGACCGCGACGGCCGCGTTTCGATGGAGGTGAAACGCAAGAGGCGCCCGTGTGCTGCGCGATGTCAGTGTACGTTAAAGATCCCCAGGTTGTCGAAATTTCTTCCGGAGACCTCCACCACGGCACTTCTTTCTGTCTTTCTTCTTTCACTCCCACCTTCCTCCCCTCCCTTACGGCGTGGTTCAGGACTTGTCCGCTGAGATATGCGAGACAGATACTGCGCCATTTCCTTTCCTCAAAAACCAATTGACCAACAAATGTTTGATATCCAGACATCGCAAACGCTCTCGTTGGATGCAAATGTTTGGTAAGAAATTTCAGAGTTTTTTTAGAGCGTTATATTCGCAACACGATCCCGAAATGTTGTTGGGCATTCTCGAAAAGCCCGTAGACATTTCGCAGAAAACGTTCTTTGTAAATTCCTACAAAGGAATATACACGAGAGAACTTATTCTAGGGACGTTCCTTCGTTCTTGATGACATAATAGGACAGCACACCACGAATGAGGTTCTTCGAAGGCGTGGTGCACACCAGCACGCAATATCTGTACACAGGATATGAAACATTTAAAATAAATTTCGTGTTTAAATAGGCACATAAAAGAAATAAGCGTCAACAGGGTACAAGCAAATGTCACCAAGCTGCCGCATTTACTTCGCTGTCGTTTTTAAAATGCTTTGTTTTCGTCGGGATATTCCCGAAAAAAAATTCACCGCCTATCAAGCACTTCTCTCTTATCACGGTTCTATTATGGCTGGAACAGGTTTTATGTTTAGTCTCTTATCAGCAGCTTCAAATCATGCCCTTCCCCATTTCATGCAATTTTTACAGCCTAGCGAGGAGGTTGAGAGCCCCTGTCAGCCTTTGTGAGCACAGTTTTCTTTTCTGGCCATGTGCACGAGGGGAGTTTGCGAACAAATTATTTGATTGACTCTGGCGTACGGTCTGGATTCCCCTTCAAAAGGCACCAGCGGTAAGTATGTTGTTTTTTTGTCCTGCAAGTGCGTCTTGCGAGAGTGTGGTGCCATGTGCAATGCATCCCGTACCGGCCTGACAGGGCTAATAATCTTGCAGACTGCCACGTGCTGTTTGGCTACACTGCAAGCCCAGTGCTGGCCCCGACCACCCGAACGCCGTTGCAAATCGCGAAGCCGCGATAACGAAGGTATGTGGCTAAGTGCTCGGGGGCGCGCGGTAGACTGTGCCCGGTGCAGGTGCACGGGCTGCCTTCGAGCCCGACGTTGCTGTCGTGCGCTTTTTTGTATTGGTTGCACTACTAGGCGTATTTTTCGATTTAGGGCACGTGCGTCCCTGAAGCCTGCTTTGTTGCAGACTTTGGGCACTTGTCCACTGGGTTGTGGGCAACCTGACAGGCTTTACTTCGGTGACGGCCTGGGTGAAAGGTACACCTGGATGACAGCCTTCAGAGTAAATGCCATCAGGATAAAGGCCTTTAGGACAAAGGTATTTGTGGTACAGTCCTTTCATTAAAATGCTTTTAGGTAAAAGGCCTTTAGGCTCAATGCTTTATGATGATGGTCTTAAGTGTGATGGCCTTCATGACAAATGCCTTCCGCGTAAAGACGTTTAGGTAAAATGCCTCTGCGGTAAAAGCCGTTGGGTGAAATCATATAGCACGTAAGGACTTTAACCCACCATACCATCATTGTAAAGGGATTTAGGTCAAAGGCATTTGTGGTACAATTCCCTACTCCAAACACTTATAGCTAGCTGAAAAGTCGTTAGAGAAAAGGCCTTATAGTGAAGGCCTTTAGGGCGATGGTCTTCATGGTAAATGCCTTCCACATAAAGACCTTTAGGCCAAATGCCTTCATGGAAAAAGTCTTTAGGTCAAATGCCGTTAGGACATAAGGACTTCAACACATCGTAACTAGTGCTACTTCACAATATTCCGCGCTTAGCTTTAGGACTTTATGGTAAAGGCCTTCATTTAAAATGCCTTTAGCACGTCAGTGCCCCAACCCGCTGTATCTAGTGCTCCTCCTAACTAGTAACTCTATTCCGCTCAAAGCCAAGCTAAATCATCTGCCATTTTTTATTGCCCTCTGTGACCAAAGATACGCACTTTCTATATTATAACAGGGCAATTGAAAACGACCCCAGTGGCTGCCACGAAACAATCGAAGCAGCGCACGCGAGCCGCCATTTTGCTTACGCGTCTCATTAAAGTAATCAAATTGAATTCATACCCATAAATTACAAAGGTGGAGCAGGTGCGTTCACATAATGACACCAATATAAATAACCGCTGTGCGTTCTTTATTTTGAGAGCATACAAATTTTGAATAATTTATACCTAGCCTTAAGACCACGCTTGTCTGAGGGAAGCCTCACACTTCCGCAGTTCTCGTATCGCAAGGGACGATGAAAAGAAGTTTCAGATTATTCCGTAGCCCTGTGGCTCCTAAGCGTGAGGAAGCATGAAGGGTTCCTCACGTAAGGTAAGAAAATCGGGTACGACGAGGATAGCTTCAGAACTCGTGCTTTAGAACCTTAGGACAGACCTAATAATTACTTCCGTTGTAGGCTGCAGCCCGTAGTTTGGAACTGCCGCAAAAATCCGATCTTGTTTTCTCTCCAGTTCTTCGAGGATGTCTGCAAATATTGCGGCAAGAATGACCATGCTTGCGGCCCTGTACATTTCTGGCGTGGGTTTTGTAGCATGTGGAGCTATCAAAGTCAAAGGTGAAGTTGAGGAGTCTGTCGACGCATCAGCTGACACCGCAGCTGCAGCGTCTGCCGAAGAAGAAATTAGAGGCGAAAAGTTTTGCCAGGAGTGTAAGTATTCGGACGAAACATTTAACCTTCTAACTTAAGTGCTCGTTACACACTTAATGATCTTACAACTTCAATAAGATGACACAAAATTGTGGCCTCCGCCCCTCTTCGAAAGGCAGGCCCAAAGAACGACAGCGATTCCAGCATTCCAACTGTGTCTCTGCTACGAGGGTAGAAATTCGTGTGCAGTCGCGAGCCGTATAAGGCGGAACAAAGATGGAACATTCATTAATTTGTATTGCTTTATAATTACGACCATGATAAGAGAGGTCAAGTAGATGGGTTTCTGGCCAATACAAAGTCAACAGAGGCGAACCCTCGGGGAGTTTTCCAACGTTTCGACAACAGTTCTTGCCTTCTTTCGTGCAAAGCGTTGGACAGCGCCCCCTTCCCCGTAACCGGGCCTTCCTCATCGCGGTGAAGACCCTATTTGAACCCCGCCCATTAGAAACGCTCCAGCCAAATGAAGACCCCTGGCCGAAATTTTGGAGAGCCCCATGAGGCTTCTCTATCTCTTGTTCAGTGTGTGTTGATAATTAGGTTCAACAAGCGCAGTTTTGCAGCGATAGCTACACTGGCCATATTCTCGCCGTTTCGCTGTGGCTGGTGGCCACACCGCGAGCTGAGCCGTTGCCTAGCAACCACCGCAGCTGGAAGCGCCGCTCGCCGCGCCATCTGCCATGACGTCAGAGGAGGAGCCGGTGAAATCGCGTTGAAACAGCAGAGGAGGAGCCGGCGTTGCATAGCATATATAGAAGGGGCGGCTCGGTGGAATTCGTCGGCAGATATGGAAAGTGAGTCGGAGATAGTGAAAGAAGCCAGGCTTCGTCTTCGGAACGAATCCAAGAGGAGGCAGCGAGCTGAGAAGACGGATGAAGAGCAAGCCGCACGCCTCGAGAAGCGTTGTAAGTACGAAGAGCAAGGGCGAGTGGATTCAGGTGAGGATGGTTCGTCGTCTAGTTCGGCATCTCGTGCCAGGGCCACGGATTAACGAAGGAATGAATCCAGAAGGAGGGAACGAGCTGCGGCGATAAAAGAATGATCGTCCTGGTTTACCAGAGACAAACGTTGGCCTCAAAGTACTGTGTCGCAGCCATTGAGAGGGCTGCTTGCTACTTCATCGACCATCGGGCCGTCTTCGTGGCAGTTGAGAAACAACAAGATGAGGACTCTGAAAAAAAAAAATGTGTCGCACTTTAAAAATGTCTACTCTTTAATGTAACCATAACTTAATGATAGGTAAAAACAAAACCTAAACACTGAGACGTACCAAGTTAAACGGTAAAGATGTAACCGTAAAGATAACCAAGATAAACAATAACATTAACCCTACCTCTCACTATTCACATCCACGCACAACTTTGTTAAGCCACAGAAAATATTTGTTTTCAGTTTTCTATTTCTTTTTTGGACTTAATATCCACAAAATGTTTCCAAGTTTTCTGAAAAATAAGAAGATTCTCAGTTTTGTGCAAAAACATTTTCTCCTTATGCTGCTGAGGACTGTACCTTCGACGCAGCCAGTCGTGTCTCGATAACGAAACGGGATTGCATGCAACTATAATTTTTTCTCGCTGCTACCTAGTCTGCTGAAAAAATTCTGCATGAATTTGCCATGTTAAAATCAGATCAACTAGCTGACTTAATTTTCAAATCGTATGGCTATTGTGAGGTTCACAGCGGTGACTAGAAAGCTAGACGTTATTGTTAGCTGCACTCTAAAAATTATAAATAATATTATATCAGGTAGGATTATCCATGCACTGTTTTCCCTGTAATCGCTTTACCATAACGACACTTACATAATAATTAAAGGCTAGGGTCTTCTGAACGAGCAGGTCTCTGTCACCACGCACATAAACACCCAAAGGATTCGCGACCTGCCACTGTCGAATTACAATTGTGGAAACTTAAAGCGATCGACACCACTTGAAAAGCGCGTTTGTGTCTCAGTTTTGTAGTTTCCAACTCATTGACCTGTTGTCAGCCGCGTGTTCACACACTTTTAACAGGTGTTAACGCTATTGACGGCGTGCTAAGGGAAAGTTCTCGTGCGTTGGCGATAAAATATTCGTCCACAATTTCGCTGGCTATTCTGTCTTTGCACCAAGATAGTAGGTTCTATATACCACAGTACAGAACATACTAGAGTACTAGCACGCTTTCTACCACCCCTGACATCATTACACATTTCCGTAGGAAAGAACCATATGACTGTTAAATGGGGCCACAGTGCTGCTTTTCAGCATTAGCAGTTTTAGCTTCCTGTGAAACAGACAACTGATCGACGACTACAAAATTGCACGAAAGAAATTAGGCGCCCACTAAATTTTACCGGACGCAAAAAAAGTGCGAAAGTGACGAGCTACAGATCTTCTCGCTTAGATCATGCGATATTAATTAGCAAGCATTAATTCTTTCACTGCAAGTCTTTATTTATTGCTTAAAACACTGATTTCCTTCACGGCATGGCAACCAAATGCCTTTAATATAGTCAATCTCACAGAAGAGCAACGTTGCTTTCTATATTTATTAGGATATTACAGTTTGCAATTGCATGTTTAGGGTGGGAAATATTGCTCTAAGCGCATTTGCTTCTGCAAACAACTGACAGTTAAATAGTACAAGAGCTTTGGTACTTCACGTAGCGCCACATATAGTGGCGATTATTTTTTATATGTATTCTTTCCCGGCTCTGACAATTAAGTATCGTTAGCATCGCGTGTCGCGTTTTTCTTTTTACATTGCCACTGTTAGTACTGTATAAGTGACTGCCTTTGTCGCTGCTTATTTGTTGGCAATTTTCCTTAGTATTATTTGCAGAAGGTCTCGTTTCAGCCTCCCTATATTGAGACCCTCGCCTGGATAATGAAGTTAATGTATGCATCACAATTGACTCCATAAAATGATATTTGTTTTCCCGCCTTTTCAGTGGTGGGTGCAGCAAGGGAGTGCGCAAACCAAGTAAAAACTGAAATTGATGGAATTCAACCTGATGTGTACAAAGCGGTAAGAACCGATTTTTGTGACCCGCCAAAATCACTCTCGTTCTCTAAAAGTTTACCTAGAACGTAAGAAAGGTGATGATCAGACTCCCTTCTTCCAGCTTTTCACCCATGCTACTCTTCCCGTAAGACGCTTTCATCATCGTCATCATCATCATCAGCCTGACTACGCCCACTGCAGGGCAAAGACCTCTCCCATGTATCTCCAATTAACCCCGTCCTTCGCTAGTTGCGGCCGCCGTATTCCCGCAAATTTCTAACTTTCTAAATTTCTAACCTAACTTTCTGCCGCCCCCTGCTACGTTTGCCTTCACTTGGAATCCACTGCGTTATATTTAAGGACCAGCGGTTATCTTGCCTTCGCATTACATGTCCTGCCCAAGCCCACTTCTTCCTCTTGATTTCAACTAGGATGCAATTAACCCGCGTTTGTTCCCTCACCCACTCCGCCCGCTTCCGATCTCTTAACGTTACACCTATCATTTTTCGTTCCATAGCTGGCTGTGTTGTCCTATTACCATTACCTCTGTTTTAACTTACATTGCTACGCTGTGGTAACAACGCCGTGGACCATGGACGAGCAGACTTATGTGGTGCTTGGACAAATTCTTCACTGGGCTGAGTTGCAACCAGAA